>NC_045781.1:20107120-20217120 GCF_008692025.1 Phocoena sinus
GTTGCAGAATGGCAGGGACTGGAATTTCCTCCATGGAAACTACAGGATACAGAATGCCACCCTCCCAGGGCTGGAAAGCACTTGGGTTTTCCTGGGGTGTGGGCTGGGCCCAGGGCCTGGGAACCCTTTCTCTCTTCTGTGCCCTAATGTCCTCCCCTACTGCAGGGGGCACTATCTGCAGGGGAATTCTCAGCCCCAGGAAGGATCTTGCTGCCCAGCCCCGTGTGGCCCTTTCCAAAGCCCTTTCAGGCTTTTTTTCTTTTATCTGAACTCCAGAAACTACCTCAAGGTGGATGTTGTTAATCTCATTGTACACAGGACACACCCGGCAACCAGAGAAGTTGAGATGCATGCCTAAGGTCACACAGCAAGAACTCATGTCACTTCTAGCCCAGACTGTATCATACCTGAAGAGCTAGGGAATGGACGTCAAGAAAGGATGGATTTGGAAGCTCAGTGCTCGGCTGACCTTGTGAAGCTGGCATATTCACAATAAGCCTGTGACCCTGATCTGACCACAGCAGTCACGTGCTCTCGGGCTCAGAACCATAGTCTCCTCATTCCCACTCTTCTAGCACCTGCCTGTAATTTTAACTTTCCAATTGTGCCCTGACCCTGGCTAAGCTGGCAACACAGGCTATAATAATAATAATAGTGATCCTAACATTCGCTGGACACTTACTATGGGCCTGTCCATGTGTAAAGCACGTTACATGCCTGATTTCATCAAATCCTCATACACATCTCAAAAACCAGAGGTCTGAGACCGAGACATAGGAACCCCTGCCAGGGTCGCACAGCCAGTGCACAGGGCAGGGCCTGGGTTCCTGTCCAGCCTAGATGGTCCAGAGTGCTTGCCTCCCGCACAGCCTAATCGAGGTCCCCTGGACTCCCTTTCACATGTGGAGCCAGCTCTGTGCCCATTTCTCTGAGTGGGGAGCCCAAACCACCCCTTAAACCTCACAGGGAAAAGCAGGGCAGCTAAGAAGCTGGGCCTGGAAACCAGATAACCCTGGAGTGGGATACAGCCACTACTGCTAGCCCTCGGGCCAAAGACTTCCCTGAGCCTGTTTCTTCATCTGGAAGATGGGGTGAAAATGGAACCAACCTCATAGGAGATGGATGGGGGAGGGGAGTGAAATAAGGAAAGACCCTAAACCATCTCAGAGGTTGTCACAATGAGTTTCCTAAATCCACTGTCGGTTCCAGGTGGACTGGTTATTGTGAAGGAGGAAGGAAGAAAGAAGGGGCAGGTATAGGGTAGGAGGGCCTGTTTCTGCACTGCCCAAGACCTCCCCCTCCAGGAAGCCCTCCTTGACCACCTCAGGCCCTATGATCTCTCCATTCTGACCTGCATATCTGTCGACCCTGTGCCTGCCATCATTTTGCAGCTGAGTGTCTGGCTTCCCTGCCAGTGGGGAGCTCCTGAAGGAACCGAGAATGTCAAAGCAGGCACATGTATAATCACTTGGTGATGCTAAACCTGTGTTTGCCTTAAATACAGAACAAACATTTGCCCATGAATAGGCCACCTTGACTTGGGTTCTACATGACCCCAAGGTCATTTTCTGCTGTACTTCCCTGTATTCTACCTTAATTCCTTCCGGCAGAGGGGCCCTGTGAGGACCTGCTTTAGAGCTGCCAACAAACCTTGGGCGATGACGCCCCCAGCCCCTTTGGCTTCATCACACACCAGTGCCCATAGTTATGGTTCTGTGGCTGTGAGTTACTGGGATTTTTGACAGTGTTGGGATGGGCTTTGCATCTGTTCTGTGTATGTTCACATGTCTAGCTGCCTGTGCACACATGCATGAATGTACGTGCGCATGTGTGTGTCTCTGTACCTCTAGTGCATGCCTGTCACTTATCCGTGTGCATAGGTCTGCATGCAGGTCTGCTCAAGTGTGTCTGTGCATCTGGGTGGTGTGTCTGAGTGTGTGTATCTGCTGTCTGTGTCTGTCTGTGTGTCTCAGCAGTGTGTGTGACTATCTCAGGGCTGGTGTCCTTGTGTGGTGTGTGGGGGTCTGTGTGCATGTGTGAAGGCACCAACAAGGGGGCAGTCGCAGCTATTTTGAGGTCCCGAGTCATCACTCAAAAAGGAATGTGGAACAAAGATGCTCATTGGGTTATTAATATGAAAGCTGGAGCCCTTGACGACAAATGATGACATGCTTTCTCAGAGGAAAGAGGAAAACATTTCCAGCCCAGATGAGGCAGTGCAGGTTAGGGGAAGGAGCAGAAATATGGGAGTCAAGAGTTTGAGACTGAGGCCCAGGCCTGCTACCACCCTGTCCCACCGTGATTTTAGGATGCCCTTCTGAGCTTCAGTACTTTCACCCCATAAAATGGGTGAAATGGGGGCAGCGGAATAAGGAGGAAGCAGAGAAAATTGGCTCTGGACCCCAGCTGGGCTCTGATTACTGGCTCTGTGCCTTCTTGGACGTGTTACTTAACCTCTCTGGCCTTGAATGTCTTTATCTGTAAAATAGGCATAATAAAAGTACCCACCTTGTGGGTTTGTAGGATTAAATGAGAGAATCCACGTAAATGCTTAGGACAGCGTCTGGATCCTGGCAAACGCTGATAGAGGCAATTTAGTAGGACTTTTATCATTACTCTGCTACTGTCCATTCTACCTCACGTGGCTTGTTGTAAGATCCACACTTTCACGAATTCCTGAGCCAGAGCCCAGGGACAGCAGCATGGCAGGCAAGACCCCATGAAGAATGAAAACATGGGGCCCCTTGTTCAAAGAGCAGGGGGAAACTGTCATTCCAGGTACTAAGCTATAAAGCATTTGCTTTTTTTCTGCTGTCTTTCTCTCAACTCATCGTGGTGTTTTAAGATTGCTGTTTAACGTCATTCTGAGTGAAGAAAAATTTAAACTGCATTAATTATTAGCATGAATTTTACTGTCTATCTTTATATTGTGTCATGACAATTTTAAACATAAATATAAGAGTATTTAACTCATATGCCGAATCACCAAAATTACACAATCTGTGTTTTGTAGCTTGTACATCCATGTGCATTTCATTCAGAAGGGGAATGTCACACAAAACGTACTCAGCTGTTTTTATTTCACTTCTTGATACACGCATTCTACCAACACTCTCTACATTCAGCTTACTGATGATTAAATTATGAAGAATTTCAAGACGATGAGAGCAGACCATTAACCGATACGGAGCCCTTCTGAGCACAGGGCACTGTGTGACGGCACCCCACCCTGCCTTGGCTGACACAGTGGTGGCGCTGACCACTTCTCTCTGGGTGGCTCTCAGCACCACTCCGACCCCCACCTCCACTAAAGCCAGGAACCAGGTGATAAACACGGCCACGTCTCCCGGCCAGATGCCTTTTGCGGAAGTCAGGGCACCAGCCAGTTCCACCCATGTTAAATCCACTGCGTTTAGCCAGAGCACTGATTAAAATCCGTCCCATAAAAGTTGTTATCTCCCAGATGCTCTGTAAACGCTAATGTGCTTCAGGGGTCCCCGTTAGGATGTGCCTGTGTATGCGGGTCCGCTGTTTATGGAGCAGCCCCGGGAAGTGGTTTGGGTGCTGCCCCTGGTGTGATGGGAGCCCAGTGGCCATTGGTCCAGCTATGGGTGGGGCTGGAGCCTGGTGATGGTGAAGATGACCCCCTCCTGCCTCAGAGCCAAGTGGAGGTGCACCAATAAGGCAAGTAGCAGAGGCTGGTCAGAGCCTCAGGACTAAAGGGCTCAGGACTCTATACGGGACAGGTTAGCATGCACTGGCGCAGCCCCGCAGAGGCTGCTGAAATGCAGACGCAGCTGGATCTGGCCCACAGGAGTGTTGGGAGTCAACCAGCTGCCAAATCCTCCCATGTGTCCGGTTCGTACTCTTAGCCAATCCCTGGGTACTTACTATGCCTGGAGGCAAAGCACTGGACACATAGTATCTCATTTCATCCTCACAACCATTCCATAAGAAAATATGTTATTGCCTCATTTTTCAGATCAGGCAACTGAGATACAGGAATGGCACAGTTATTAAGCAGTAGAGCTGGGGCTTAAACCCAAGCATGTGCCCTGTATGAGGACCTCAGCCCCTCAGCAGCCCCCTGGCTAATCCCAGGCAGGAGTTACCCACTGGAAACCTCTCAGGAATAGGGTCTGAGAGAGCCACCTGCGACCTGCCTTCCAACTCCTCCAAGTAGGGATAACACTTTAACACAGATTCTTCTATTTCTTTTCCATCAACAACAAAACAATTAATTTCTCTCCATAGAGATTGTTTCTGTGAAGAGCAATAAGGTGCCTCCCCAGGAGGCCTCATTATCATGGAAACATCAGTCTGGAATGGCATGGGGGCTCCCTCTGGATGGAGCCTTTGCCAGCTGCCCAGCCTAGGCCGGCTGTGCACAGCTCTCTGCCCTTGCTCTCACCTGCCAGGGCGGCAGAGTGGCTTGCCGGTTCCAGCCGGGCTGTGCCCCTGGTGAGGGCACCCCTCAGGAGGGCCAGGCGGGGGAGGCACGTCCCCCAGCGCCCACGGGCATACACAGTTACAGCCTTGGGAAGCGGCCACTTGCCGTAAAATGCCAAGCGGCCCAGCTGTCCACAACCGGTTCAAGCCGCCTGGCAGACTCAGTCAGAGGAATCCATAAACAGGCCTGGATGGAGGAAGGGTGTTTAACGAGGCGTCTGCCGGCCACCACACTCGGCGGAGGCCATCGGAAACCCCACTGCCTCCCAGCAGCAGAAAGGGAGGGGGGCCAGGAGCCACGGCAGGGAAGGCTGAGGAAGAAGAAACTTCAGAGGTCAGTGCTCCCTGGAAAACCCGGGCTTGTCAACCACGCTCTGGACCCTGGAAGCTGCCCCTGCCCACCCCAGAGCGGGCCCTGCCCCTCCTCCTGCAGCAGCACGTGGATGGGCCTGGGCCACTCGCCCACCTGGTCCTCCTGTGTCTCCTGCAGGCCCAGGTCTGCCCCCAGCAACCCCACAAGATCTCCGGAGGTGGGACTTGGCTGCTGGGCGTACACATTGTGCTAATAAAGGCTCCAACAGACCCTGGCTGCAGACCCTCTGCTTGAAGAACAGGGACAGGCTTGTTTGCCGTGGGCCTTCCCAGGAGCCAGAAAGCGACGGCCCCTCCACGGAGGTAACAGGCGTGGGACTGAGGTCGGGCGGGGTCTCGTGCCTGATAATCAGGCAGGAAGAAACCTGCTATCTGTGCCTAAGTGAGATCCGTTTGTCAAATACAAGTACCTCATAAATGAAATGGCAGCAGGCCAAAACTAACCATGCCACAGCCCCATGGATGCTCTGACAGATTTCCACGTTTAAGTGACTGTGACTGTGCACGCTGGGCTGAAAATCCACCAGCTTCTGCGAGAGCAGACCCTGGGGTAACAGCCCCCCAAAAGATTCTATCAAATCAGCTGGGGTGTGACCAGGAGGGAGAAGTGCCCAACCCGGCCATCCCAGCTCTGTGTGGCTCTACTGATTCTCCCTCCATGGGGTCCCTGAACTCGGAGGTCCTGTTTGAAGGAGAGAGTAAAAGTGATGATGACCTCTGTGAGAATACAAACTGATCCAAGGGGCTTGGTTGGAATGAAGGGTCACACAACCACTGCTCCTGCATTCTACCCCTCAGGTGGTCACAAAAGGGACACACCTGATCAGAATCGAGTATGAAGACTGATTTTCCTGCAGGACTCAGCCACGATCAGGAGGGCAGAAATACCTCATAAATAGGGCCCAATGGCCAACAGGCAATACACTCAGTATTAACATGGGTTATGGCATAATCAATATTGTCATTAACTTCATCTATAACTGGAGCTGTACTGACGAAACAGTGGTTGAGCAAGCTTTATAAATAAGGTGCTCCTTGGAACTACAGCCAGAGGGAAGAGCTGGGCTGGTCTGGCTTGCTGGCAGAGACCATCAGCCATGCACCTGAGAGAGGCAGGCCCAGGCGCGGCTCCCCAGTGACAGGTGGTCTTAGGGACGTCTTACTGAAGACGCTCATCAGGGTCCCAGAAATTGGCATGGACAAAGCCTTCATAATGAAATGAAACCCACAGTCTTGCAAGAAAAGATTTCATTTTGTACATAATTAATAATAACTTATTCCCCTTTTATTTATTACAGAAGAAAATAAGTTATTGATTTCAAGCACAAAGATAACTATTTGCATAACATAGCTGATTATATGCTGTAACTGGTCCAGATGAAATTAATTTGCTCGAAATATACTATATAATTTTCTTAAACGGGTAAAGATTTCATATCCAGGAACATTTCTAGTTGATTAGCAAAGCCCCTGATCTCATCACAAACTGGCTTAGAAAGACAGGTCTTGAATCCCCTGTCCTGCATGGTCAGAAATAAACTGTTTCTAAAATCAATTCCTTGAGAGAACCGAGGTACTTTTCAACCATTTGGAAAAGACATGGGAGGGGAGAAAGTGTCTCTTATTCAACAGACAGCAGAACTGCACTCCTCGTCCTGCGTCTTGTGACCTAATTATTTCAGAAGGCTAGTTTCCCAGGTCAGGCATATTCATTTTTAGCCTTGATCACCTCATTTCTCTTGCCTACAGATCATGGTGCACCTTGCAACATGCAATTCTTGCTGGGCCTTCAGGTCAAACGTGTGTCCTTCAGTTTGCGCCTCCTTTCCCTTTCTCTGGACGCGGAAGAAAGAAGTTCAAGGTGGTGCCGTCAAGTAACAGCACCTCTTCTGGGTCAGCCAGCTCCTCTGCCCAGGCTGCCAAGGGCACGGCCTCCAGTAAGCTGCCTGCGATGGTGACACCCTCGCCGGGCTGCAGGGAGCCCCGGCACACTGCCGAGGCAACTAACCTCTTAGTTTCTGAAAAAATCTGGAGCAGATGTGACATCCTGCTAAGATTTGATAAAACTGGGTGGTGTGCAAGTATGTTTCTATTATATTATTTATTTTTAGTCTCTGTTTAAAATATTTCATAATAGCCCATAAATTTAAAAATAGTTTTGAAGGACAAGTAAGCAGATGAAGTCTTTATATTAATCAGACCTTGTAAATGTAGGGATAATAATGCATTTATTTGTATTTATAGTTTAGGGCACTTATGATTCAATCAAACTTACTTGTATTAAAAGATCTGGCTATTTTCCATAAGGGGACAGTCCTGGAGCAGGAAAGCTCCTTAGAAGCCATCTTTCACAGTTCACCCATTTACACACTCCAGAGCGGGAGTCTTCTGCCCCAAGTCCAGAGCTGTCAAGTTCAAAGTCTCCTGGCTCCTGGGGAATATATTTCCAAATAACCTTTGAATAGCCTGTGACTCGACCTCCCTCCCCTGCTCTGCACCCTGACAACTGATCAATTTTATAAAATTGGAAGTTTGGCTTTGGTTTTGCCAAAACTAGGACCCATATGGGGCCTGTCCCCGAGCCCAGTGTGACTGCATTTCAGAGTCCCAGACAAGCCCCAGGTCAGAGTGGCAGCGTAGGAAGCCTAACCAAGTGGGGCTGGGAGCTCTCTGGAGGTGTTTTCAATGATCTAGAAGTGAGGCGAAGTGAAGGTCTCACATCCCAAGCCTGTAACTCAAAGAGCCCAGAGTGGGCGGCCGACTGCTCTCCTGCTCCTGCGCTCACCCTGCATCATGCCCTTGCGAGTCCTTCAGACACATCTAGACGAGGTGGGGCCCTTACCCATTGAATCAGGAGTGTTTGCTACCGCTTTGCCGAGAAGAGCAAATTGAGACATTTTCCCAAGTGATGAGACCTTCAGTTGATGCTTAGAGAAAGCAATTTGCGTTTCCACCACAGCCTCGTCCTCAGCTGGGTTATGTGAGAAAACAGTGGTTCCTCAGCACTCTGTGGCTAGAAAGCAGGCATTTGCGCACTAAATGAGGTGCTGCCGATGTGTATTTATATCACTTCTGCACACGTGGTAGAGAGCCTCGATCCTTGGAGAACAAAACAAAAAAAAAAAAAAAAAGAAAAAGAAAAAGAGGGGACTTAATAGAAAGAGATCTTTTTATTAAAAAACCATGAATACAACCGCATTCATTCAACCTTAGAAATATTGTGATGACTTTTCAGCATGGCAATATATTTAGATGGGAATATGGCATTAATATAAACAGCAGAAAAGAAACTATTAAACTAACGCAATTTAAAACTGAGCAAACCCAAGTGTTTGATTAAAGTTTTTTATACATTCTGTACACTTGAGCAGGTAACACAGAACCTTAATATTTTTGTTGATTTTTAATTTGCTCAAGGTGTGACATCTGAAATGTTAAAATTTCACTAATTCGTATTGAAATTAGAAGGCAGATCCACAAGGAGAATTTTCAGTCTGATTTTCTCAACTGTCTTTAGGCTTTACAGAAAAGTCTACAGCAAAACAGTAACTCAACTTAATGTCAGCCCGTGTGAGAGGCAATCTCCTCTTTCTCCGTGCTGTAATGCAGTACTCAATTTGTTGGAGTTGAGTTGAATGTAAATACATATGGTGAATATTAGCTTTGAGGATCCAGCCTAATTCCATATATGTTTAAATGCCTGCATATTTTTCTAGAAGGTTTTCAAATTTTATAAATCCCTTGTTCCTTGGGTCATGTGTCTTCTTTAAAAGGGTGGGTTTATTTTTCCATGATTGATAATTAGTGGAACCTCTTTCCCCCAAAACACATGACCATTGCCGCAGGCTCAGGAATGCCTCCCCAACTTGTGGCCGAGCAGGGCCCATCCTCTTCAGGGAATCTGAGTACTTTTATTACAATACATTCTGTTAAGAGGGCCATGTCCAGCCCACCCCGGCTCCTCCCATGCCTTCACCTGGTCCCAGATTTGGGCACACACTCTCATCCACGCTTTCAAAACTCTCTCCTACAGGAGACTGACACATGTGTTGCCTGGTGGGCCGGAGGGGATCTTCAGAGTTGTTTCTCACAGAGCTAGGAGTCAGACCCTGCCCCTCAGCAGACAGAAGTTCACAGGGCTTACAGAAATGACTTACTGTATATGACGATTTGAATGGCCAAATTACAGCAACTCATTTTCATTCTAATCACAGCCTCTGGAATTCTGATATGCTGACACCCAGAATTACTGCTCTGTCATTAAAAAAAAAAAAGAAAAAAAAAAGAATGAGTGGGAATGTTTTGAATATTCCCTCCAACGTACCAAACGATGACAACACAGTGGGCCCATATGACTCAAGGGCAGCCACAGGGCCAGCGGGCAGTGAGTGCTCTTGGGATGGGGTTCACATTTCCTCCTGGTGTCAACACAAAGTTTTCTTGTGGGCAGCTTCATTCTGAGTGCGAATCATCAAACAGAGCTTAATCTGAGTGAAATACCTTTAAGACTTCTCCTTCTTAAACTCTTTAAGATCTATCTTGTCTGTTGCAAGGAGGCTCATTTTCATGTTGGAACAGATGGGGCAAAATTGTCATTAACAGAAACTGACAACTCTAAAACTGAAATATAGATTTAGAAAGGAATCAGATGAATTAAATCAATGTTATTGCAGAGAAAGCCAAAGAAATTATTAGTGATTTGTAAAGTTACCCTGTATTTTAACCTCAGTATATTTTAGTCTGGGCCATTTTAACGTTCACAAGACTTTTTCACTGTCGTGGTTAACGTCTAACGGTGCAATACAGTCATCTTAATTTATCTTCCCCTCCTGATACAACAGCGGCAGGATGGCTGAGCCCCAGCTCTGGACGTGCCCGGGTTCTTGTCTGGATCACGGAGGAGCCCTGCCCCCACAAGCAGAGGACTTGTCATGACCTTGTGGGGTCTCCTCAAAAATATGCAAGAGTGGGCTCATGGTATTTTTTTAGATTTTTTATTTCTTTAGTGAGGAGAATCTGATTTTAAAAACAACCCCAAACTCTAAGGCTGTTTTAAGTAATAAATGGGAGGAAAAACATTTCCAGCTGTCCAATTTTTAGATACTTTTCATGATCATATCAAACCAATTACAAAACCAAACCCATAACACCCTTGGCCTTCCTGCTGCCGAAAGCCCGAGGGAGAACAAAGCAGAAATCTCCTGGGCAGTGGGTGGGGTGGGTTCTGAAGGCCTGGGTCCTTGCGGATCACCCTGGGCCTGCTAGGTCTCCAGTTGTACTGAGGGCCCCTAAAATATTCATTCATTCATCAAATACTGACGGTACTCATGCCACAAAGGGCACGGTTTTAATCCTGGAAACACAGTTGTGACCAAGAGGGACAAGGTCTCAGGTTCCGAGGCTTCCTTTCTGCTTGGGGTAGAGGTAGGAGACATACAATAAACAAGTAAACCAGCAAGTCCCTCTGAGTCAGTGATAAGAACCAGAAGGAAGATGAAACTGGGAGGGGATAGCGGAGGGTTTGGAGGGGAGAGTCAGGGAGGCCTCCTGAAGGAGGAGGTATTTGAGCAGAGACTTGAATCATGAGAAGGAACCATGTGAATATCTGCGGGGAAAGCCTTGCTGGCAGAGGGAAAAACAAGTGCAAAGGCCCTGGGGTGTGAAAGAGCACATGGGTTTGCAGAACAGCAGAAAAGCCAGCATGCTTGGAGCTCAGTGAGCAAAGGGGAGAGGCTGGGAGACAAGATCACACGGGGATGCCCAGGCCAGGTAAGGAGGAAGCGGAGAGCTTCACAGGCCTCAATCTGTTCTAGAATTCACCATCTCCAGGATGGAATGGAAGTGGCCCACCTCCTGCCACCTACCCTGAGGACTCCCAGGACTGTGTCCAGAGCCTGGGGGTCCTGGATGCTTAAGCAATCCATGTCCTGGTAATAGCCAGCCTCACCTGGACTTCTGTCTCTCCCTTCTGGTCTGCAGGAACCAGTCAAACCTGTGACTGTTGAATGAACTCTGGACTCCTCATCTCTGCATTTGAGACCTTGACCTAAAGCCTGGTCATCTCCATTAACACATTATTGCTCCCTACAGACAGTGCCAGGAAGACAACCTGCCCATCCCCAGTCCCTTCCCGCCTCCACCTTCCCATCTTCCCTTTGTCTGTCTTTGCTCACTCTTCTCAGACCAGATCAGACTTCACCCCACCCATTAAGCTTTGCCCTAGCTCTGCAAACTGCCTCCTACAGGCTCTGGTGCGTCTGCCCCTTTGGGGCCCCTCAAAGCCAGGAGGACTTGGTTCAGATTTTTCTGTCTCTGCCTTAATCAGTCACTACAAACAGCTCCAGAGCAGACTCTCTGGGTAAATTCCTCAGTCCAGAAACCTAGGGCACCCACCATTCCCCACTCCTCTCAGGCTCCGTGGCCTATGTCAGCAAGTCCTTGTGGTGCCGGCTCCCACGCATACCTCCAATCAGGCCCCTTTTCCTTTTGTCCCCACTGCTTCCACCCTAGTCCAGGCCATCATTAGCCCTGACCTGGGCAGGCTCCCTACTTCCTTCTACACAGCAGCCAGAAGGATTTTTGGTGTGTAAAATACACATAACATAAGCCTTACCATGTTAGCCATCTTTCAGTGCATAGAGCAGTCACAGCGTGTTCACAGCGCACCATCCAGCTCCAGAACCAGAACTCTTTCATCTCGCAAAACTGAAACTGCGCCCATTGAACAGTAACTCCCCATTCCCTCTGCTCCCCAGACCCTGGCAAACACCATTCTGTCTCCATGAATTTGACCATCCTAGAAACCTCATATAAATGGAATCATACGATAGTAGTCTTTTAGTGAATGGCTTATTTCACTTAGCATAATGTCTTCAAGGTTCATTCACAGAATGACCTTCCTTTTTATGGTTGAATAATACTCCATTGGATGTATATAACACATTTGTTTATCCAGTCTTCTGTTGGTGGACACTTGGACTGCCGCCACCTTTTGGATATTGTGAATAATACTGCTATAAACATGGATGTACAAATATCTGTTTGATACCCTGCTTTCAATTCTTTTGAATATATACCCAGAAATAGAATTGCTGGATCGTATGGTAATTGTATGTTTAAATTTTTGAGGAATTATCTTCCACAGTGTGGAGGGATTTATTTTTAACACTAGTCAGATCATGTCATTCTTCTCTTAACCCCTCCTGTGGCTCCTCACTGCACTCAGAGTAGAATCCAGACTCCTCCCTCTGGCCTCCCCAACCTCCTCCCATGCCCCTCTCCCTTGTATGCCTCAGACACACAGGCCGCCTTGTGCTTTTTTACACTCCTGGTTCCTCCCTGCCACAGGGCCTTTGCACTGCTCTTCTCTCTGCCAGGGTGCTCTCCCAACTCACCAGCTGGCATTGCACCTAACTCAGTTGCTGCTCCTGAGTCGCCTCTTCAAAGACACCTTCCTGACCCTCTCAGCTGCAGGTCCCACCCCGCAGTGCCCTATCTCATCTATTTCACTTTCTTCATTACGCCAATTATCACCCCCTCAATTATGCCATCGTTTTGCTTGCTCCTGCCTTTCCTCCCTCCACCCTGGCCTCAACCATGCATTCCAGGGGAACAGCAGTCCTATCAGGTTTGGTCAGCTGTGTCTACCCGGCCCCTCACCCAGCTGCTGGGACACAGCGGGAGCATACTCAGCAGCTGTGGCGCGGATGGCTGAGTGCCCCACAGCCCTCTTTCAGGCTTGATTTCCCCAGGGAGGCTTCTGTGCCCCCCGTGAGACTAATCTGTCTCTTCTTTGAAGCACTTTGCAAACTGTGATCATTAATTTGTGATCATTTATTTGGTGTCTTTCTTTGCCTCCAGCCTGTGAGCCCCTGAGGCCAGGCCCGTGTCTGCCTTGGTCCCCATCAGACTTTGAGCCCCTTTCAGAGCCGGACGTGGAGAAGGCGCTCAGTAAGCGTCTGGAGTCTTGGGTTCAAAACCTCCCTGGAAGTCAAGCGTGGTTTTCCTGAGTGAACCTGAGTGACTTTGCTGATGCCCTTTATGGTATCTGTAGACCCAGACCCAGAGTTGCATGGGTGTTGGTGCCCAGCACTGGCAGGGAAGCATCCCAGGCCACCAGCAGCTCCACCTCCTGCTGAGAGGTGGCCCAGACAGAGGAGAGGACAGAGGCCCAGAGGGGACGATGGGAGAGGAGATCCGAAGGCTGATTCCCAGTGGGCCTCGCCAGGGAGGAAGCCCCTTCCCTCACGGGCTGTGAAGGGCATGTGCCTTGCAGAACAGTGACACGTAGCAAACGCCCACCTGAGGGGTTTCCATGCCCCCAGAATCAAGGACTCTGTTTTAAAATATCTGTTGATTCAAATGGAAACTGTATGGGGAGAAGATCCAGGCTTATCGATGCCTCAGAAGGCCTCAAACATTAAAATGACTGTCACGGCTCCTGCACCTCCCAGGCCAGGCCTTTCCTCTGGTCTGTGCACAGCCACCAGGGTGGCTGGCTCTCCAGACACATGCTCCCTGACAATAGCCCTCTGAATAAGTCTGTCCAGAGGAGGCTCCAAGTGCCCCCTTTGAGTGACAGAACCCAGCGCACAGCCCCACCTCTGAGAAAGGAAACCCATGGGCACCTCGGCCTCATTTGGCCATCACCTACTTACCAGGTATGAGCCGCAAGGAGCATTCAAAGGGGAGGGGAACACAGCCAGGGGCCTCTAACTCCCCTTTCTAGATATGGAACCACAGGCCTTACCTAATTAACCCAGCTCCAGGGGCACCAGGGGAAGGGGAGAATCAGGGAAGATGGAAAGCAACCCCCTGGCCCATAGCCGGTGCCTGGCTGAGCAGTCCTTGTCCTGCCGAGGTCTTGTCCTGCCTAGTGACCAGACGAGACACTTCCACGGGGCAAGGCCCCAACTGACCACTCAGTCCTGGACCTGGACCAGCTTCCAAAGCTGGCTCCTAAGTGAACATGGTGGGCCTGGCCCGAAGGTGCCCCGCAGCCTTAGGGAACAAAGGATAAAGGGAACACTGAATGAGACTCGGGAGACTGGGGCTCACCCTAGCCCCACCCTTGACATGCTGTGCATCACTGGGAAGTCACTGAACCTCTCTGAGAGCTGATTCCTCCTGTGTGAAATGGGGGTGGTAACAGTTACATTTCACCTCGCAGGATCACTGTTCGGATTAGCAGGATCACGTACACAGAGCACTTTACAAGCTGCTCAGCGCCACGCAACGCCCACCCTCATCATCACTGGGCATCATGGTCTTCATGGGCCCTCAGCTCCCACCGTGAGTGGGCACCCTGCACACATTCTTTGCCAGCTTTACAATGTCTCTGCAGGGCTGGTGTTGTCATCTCCATGGTTTTGGATGAAGAGGCAGACTTGGGGCAGGAAGGCTTGGCCCAAAGTCACACAGCTTTGATTTGAACCCAAGTTGGCCTAGTGCTCGACCCTCTGGCCCTGACAGCACTCGCTGTCACTTCCCTTCAAGAGACCCACACCGTGTCCACTGTGAACAGAGCCTGCTGTGTGTGCTCAGGAGCTGCTGGGAGACACCCTTCTCCAGGGCAAACAGGTCTCTCTCCACAAGTACCAATGGAGGGGTTGCCCCAGGTGACAGGCGGGTTTCCACAGGTAAGTTTTCATGTCCTGCTTTTTTATAGCCCCAATTGCTGGCACCTAAAAGGAAAAAACACTGATTGAAATAAAGTCCCCACCAGCTCATGCGCCCTACAGCACTACCCTTTGTAACCCAGCCAGCACTCAGGATGGCAGCCCCTTTCTCCAGGGCTCAAGGGAGCCTGGGGGAAATCCCACTGTTCGTCCTGCATGTAAGAGTGAGTGATGGCTGCCCTGCAGGACTGGGGTTGGCATGTTGGAGATGAAGTCTCATTCTGTCACAGGTGGCCCCCACCCCAGCATAGAAACATCGTCAAAAACTGTGACTGACCACCACACCCTTCATTTGAATTCAATCACCCTTCCTAAAGGGCATTTCTGTAGCCTCTATAAACTCACTACTGGAGACAGAGCTTGCCATGTTCCTGACTTCCTTTGGCAGGGGTTGGGGTGGGGGTGGGGGAGGGCTGTGGATTCCACTGAGACTGGAAGACTGAGGGAACTGTCTCTGCCCTAAGAGGTAGGTATTCTTTGACTGGACAATGAAAGTCATTGAACTTGTTACATTTTCCTTTTTTGCCTTGGCTGCCAGGAAGCTCAGAAATAGCATTAATATTTAATCCTTAATCCAGAGTTCCCTCTCTCAATTTCATCTTTTGCCTCTAGCCATCTTATTCTGCCTATATCACACCCATATCAGAAAGGTGTTGGCAGTAGGAAGTCTGCAGCTTTTAGATAAATCTATGCTGGAAGACCCTCCCTAGGGCCCTCTCCCAGGGCTCTCTCCTGCCCTGGACTCTGACCAGCTGCCTTTACCACCTTGTCACTCCCAGGAACCCTGGTCATGTCTTCTACTCAGCATTCCTGTCCTGCTTCAAGCTGAGCCTCCCTGTCCTCTGCATAGGCTTGTGCTTCTGCCTCAAATGTCATGTCTGGCAGCACACAGGTGTCAGAAAATCTTGTTTAAGCACAGAACAATAGCGAATTTTCTCTCTGTGATGGTGTGGAGTTCAGCCTGCTGCATGGCCGAGACTGTTCCCTCTAAAACATGCGTCACAGGGTGATGGACTGCCCTGCCTCAGATTCAAAAAATGAAGCAAATTTTCCTCTACTAATTTAGTCACATACAACAATAAATCCCAGAAATATGTCTTATGTATATTTTGCATTACCTTTTGCAGACAAATACAAAAACATGGTCAACATTTGCAATAAAATTATCATAGAAATGCCATCTCAAATCTTATTTTCTTTTTTCCAATGTGCATTTCACAAATAACTTGTATTAAAATTATGTTTTACAGAGTAGAAATAGAAAACAAATACCCCTGGTAATTTAAATAGGCATTTGCATAACATGACTAGAACACTTTAGAAAAACGCACAGCATCAGAAAATATGAGTTCAAAAACACTTAAATACAAGTGATTTTAATAAGTCTAATATGAAAAATGCCTTTTAGCTGTATTAATTAGTGAATTAAAATGTGTTGATCTTGGAATATTTTCCAACTAACAGGTTTGGGGATTGGTGTAGGCTTTTTTTCTTTTTGTTTGTGAGAGAATGTTTCCATTCATTAAACACCACCACAGGGCCATCCTGGAAGTGTTTCTGCAGGGATCTGGAGAAAGGCTGAAACCAAGCTTATGCTGGGGGCAAGGGAAATACAGCTGCATAAGGGGAGAGTGAATAAATGTCAGACGCCAAGGGTCCTGGGTCAGACCCACTTAGGTGCAAAGTGGGGCTGAGTGGCTCCCCTGCACCGGACCTTGCAGGACCTGGGTCCCCAGGTGTGGGCAGGGAGAGGTGGAGAGGAGATGGCACAACCCACACAGCCTGCCCCTACTGATGCCTGGGCATTGCAGACCCAGCTCCTTCTCTTCCTTCTCTGGAAGCACCTGCCCAAGCACAAGGGTTAGCTTGCGTGTGGACACTTCGTGCACTGATGCATTGATGACTTACGCTGTAGACCTTATTTTCCTTTGTGCATTTTTTTTTTTTTTACAGTTCTCTTTCTCTTTCCATTTCTGGGTTGTTCCCTGGTTTGGTACAGCAGGTCAGCTCTGGGCAGGTCTTGTGAAGCACGTGGCCTGATGGCCACGAAGCACAAACACAGCTGAAAGGCAGCATAGCCAGGCCCCTTGGAGATGGCTGCTTTTCCCGTGGAGGAGCACAGTGTCACTTAAGGATTTGGGCTCTGTGCAGTGATTGCTCAACAAAAACAAGGAAGATGCATGTTTATTTCTGCAATTTAGTTGGAATTCCCTTCTGAGAACCCACAGTAGAGGCGCCTTCAGTGTACAGCTTCTGAGCTCTTAAAATTTTCATTCCAGGTTCCCAGGAAACAATGCATTAGAACACATCACTGCATCCTCACATCATTAAAACTCCCCTCCTTGCCCAGTTTTCCCAAGAACTGGTTGGGGAAATAAGGGAGCCTTAGGGCATTGACTATAGAGGGGCAGGCCAAACAAGGAAGGTGCTTGAGTAGATGGCCCGGGCCAAGCCACAGCTGCTCTGCCAAATGCCCAGTCTCGGGGGATGGTCCTAATCCACCTGCCTGCAGAAGCTGCCACCAACTGGGTCCCTCTAGCTAAAGAAACTTCTCCAGCCACTCAAGTGGCGTGGATCCCACCAAGGACACTGTATCACATTTAGCGGTCATGTGTCCTTAGAATCTTCTAGACTCTAACAATTTCCTTGTTTTTAATGACCTTGACAGACTTGAGAGATACTGGTCAGGTATTTCATAGACCGTTCCTCAGTTTGGGTTTGTCTGATGTTTTTCTCATGGTTAGACTGGGATTACGGGTTCTTGAGAGGAAGACCACAGAGATGACATGCCATTCTCATCATCCTGTCAGAATCACTTATCCCTGTTGATGTTGACCTTGATCACCTGGCCGAGGCCAGATTTCTCCACAGTGAGGTTACTCTGTCTTATCCCCTCTTTCCATACTGTGTACTTTGGAAGGAAATCACTACGTGCAGCCCATGCTTAAGGAAAGTGAATTTTAATCTAACTGATTGAGGGCAGGGTATCTACCTACATTACTGGGAATTCTTCTGTATAGGAGATTTGTCTACTCTCTCCATTTATTTGTTTATTCAGTTATTTTTCTATCTCAAAATGGAGTCATGGATATGTATTTTATTCTTTGGGTTATAATCCAATACTACATTATTTATTTTGTGGGTCAAAGTGTTCTAGCTTTGGCCATTGGGAGGTCTTTCAGTTGGCTCCTGTGTCCTTTTGACACTCAGTGCCTGTCATTGTGTGTGTGTGTTGTGAACTTTCTTATTTTCTGACACTGTAAGATGCTCCAATCTCATCCTGTATATTTTCTATTTCAGTCTTAGAATCAGCAATTTCTCCAAGAGCCATGGTTCCTATCTTTGAGAATGGTAATAGAAACCAAGGTCTGGGTGCTGGTGTGCTAGTTTATACTGTGCTGTCATTGCTTCTCGGCCCTCTCAGCTGACAGAGCAAGGAAATGTATGTGTGTATATTAACACTTACATACACACAGATTTATAAATATTTCTACATGCATCCATCTGTATCTGCATTACGCTAAACTGGAGCTCACAGTGATGTCCCCAACTCTACTCCAATACCACGGATCATTCTAACCTTCCCCACTTGCTTGTCTGCAAGGTGCCCACTTTCCAGGTGGAGAGAGAAAGGCTCTGAGGCGGCTCATTGTCACGGCTCAGCTCAGAAATGGACAGTAAAGCCCACACTCCAGGCCCATCCTGGCCTGTTCCAAAAATACAGCAGCCCTAAGCTAGTGGTTGGAGGGTGAGGACAATGTTTGCCTGGTGAGGAAGGGGAGAGGGTAGGGTCCTACCCAGGCAGCAAGAAGGCTAGGGTCCCAGGAGGCCAACAGTTTAGGAATTCCCACAGGGGGTAACTAAAAGCTGGTCAGCAGAGAGTCACAGCCTTGGGGCACCCACTTTTCCATTGTCACATCACCCTGACCACCCTGGCCAGTAAATGAGCCCTAGGCAAGCCCACTGTAGCTGATGCTAGCTGCTGCCCACCCACCTCTCTCAGGCCTCAGCTTCCGAGCAGACACCTGGCACTTCCAGCAGCCAGGCACAGAGGTTCCACGTTGCTGCCCCTGGGGGCACCTCCAAAGCCTTGGAAGACCCTTTGCCCTCACAGCCCAGGTAGCTAACACCTTGGGAGCAAGCCTTGTACACGGGTTGACAGTATTTGGTGTACAAACACACCAACTTAACACTCCGAGGCCTGTGCTATAGCACCTCCTGAGCTCCCATGGGACTAGTGGACACTCTACCTTGTTTGGCTGCCTCTCTCCTCCTCTCACTCCCCCCTCCCTCCCAAATAAAACACTTACACTGCATCCTTATCTCAGGGGCTGCTTCGGGGGGGACCCAAATCAGGCCCCCAAAACCCACACTAGTCCTTTCTTACTTGCTGTCTTCAGCCCAAACTGTTCACACATCTGCAGAGCGTGACTGTAGGCTCTGTCCCAGCCACCGGCAGGGGGAGGCTGTCGGAGCAGAGGCTCCAGAGCTTGGGCTGTCAGGTGGGAGGAGATGGGGGTGCAGGTCTGGGGGTCACCCCTGCTCGCTCATGGTGGAGAAGTGTTAAGGGGGCAACATGGCCCTGTGGTCTAGCTAGGGAGGCCGTAGGAAGGAAGAAAGGGAGGCCCGGCTTAGCTCTGAGAGCCATTTTAAAGCCATCTTTCCCAGCATATGAGGGGAAGGGAGCTCCATTTGTCAGTGCAGGTAGAGGAACCGGTGGCATCTGAGCTGACACCTGCATAGTCTCCGTGACGTCCCCACAGAGGCTCCATCAGTCAGAGCAATGTGCCCGTGTCCCATGAAGGGCGACAGTCAACTGACAGATCGAGCTGCGCCCATATGGAGTGCATGCTGGCTGCCCCCCACCCTGAGGGCAGCAGCATTTGTCAGGAAGCTTCCCATGGGCCTGAGAAAACACAGTGTCTGATTCATCGGCACCTCTGCACGCTCTTGCCCGTCAGAGGCCACCGAGAGCGTGGCCCTGCCACTGGCCTTTCACAGCCTGGGCTGACACGCTGAGCTTTGCGCAGGAAGCCCACACACACTTACCGTGTGCACACACACGTACACACACAGGCAGTTACACACCCACCCAGCACACACTAAAAAAAAAATCCCTTCTGCTTTTCTAGACAAAGTCCTTTTCCTCCACAAGTTGGTCTGTCTGACCGGGCCCTACCCACCCTCAAGTCCCCATGCCCCTTCTGGGGGCTGGGGCCTGCCACCTGTGTTCGTCCCTGGGGCTCTCCAGAAAGCGGCTCGGGGCTCACGTGAAATTCTCCATTGACTTTAGAAGGATTCTGAGGTGTCCTGATTACCACTCTGTCCTTATGAACTAGATTAGAGGGCCCTTAACGGATAATGCCTGGAGTCCTCTCTGTTTGTCGGACATTGAGAAATTATGAGCGGGGTCTTAAGAGATAAGTGAAACAGTGATGCCTCAGCCAGGAGCTCAAAAGGTGGTTCCAGGGAGGCTTTCAAAACAATACCCGGTACAGGCGGGAATGATTTCCCTGGCTTTGGACGCTGAACTATGAGCCCCTCGGTGAAATCTTTTCAAATCGGCATAAGACCTGGGTAGCTCTTAATCCTTTAATTCTACCAGTTGGCCAGGAGCTAGAATTGGATTTGAAACCTAAGGAAGGGAGAGGGGGAAAACCAACAGAGGAATTTAAAACTCTTCAAAGTTGGGCCCAGCCAGGGGTCATGCCAGTAGCGCAGCTGTGGGGAGGGATGGCCCTTGGCCTCCCCGCCACAAACGGGTGTCCAGACTGGGGTGTCAGGCTGCCGGGCCCCTGGTGATCACTGACCAGAGGGTTGGAGGCAAGCTGTGAGGACAGGAGGGTCTTTTAGCAAGAAAGCCCCCTGCTCATGGGGCAGAAGGCAGTGGGGTGCTTCCCGCACACCGGCTCCCCAGAGTAGGAAAAATCATCATCACCTTTGTAATGGGCAACTGATACGTCCCTCTATCTATGCGAAGTGTTTATAAAAACATCTTTGGAGAATCAATAACTGGGCAAAGTGAAAAGTGTGCCGTGGTCATGCCACCGCTGTCCAGACTGCCCCCCAAACATGATTCCACGCGGCAGCCCCTCCCCACTGCCTGGAACTGCAGCCCCCTGCTCCACCGGCCCGTCAGCAGCCTCACCCTTGGCAGTGTGGGGCCAAGGAGGTCTCCTTTAGAAAAGAGAAAACAGAATGAGAGGGGAGGATGGGGTCAGAGGTCCCACAGAGAGGCCCTGACCCCCAAGAGCCTCGTGTTGGAGTCACTGATGTGACAAGTCTCCCTGGAAACATGACCGTGACCACAGAGGCTGTGACCACAGCCTTGGAAGAGGCATCTGCTGCAGGGCCTCATTCATTCATTCATTCATTCATTCTCTCAGCAGGGGCATGTCGAGGCCTGCTCTGTGCCAGACCCTGGGCTCTGTGCTGGGAGAGAGCAAGGGACAACTTTGGTCCTTCCCCTCCAAAACCCCACAGGCCAGAGGGGAACTGAGGTGGGAATTGCCAGTTACAAAGCAGCATGTCTGTGCTGGACAGAGGAAAACCCTGGGGCCACAGGAGAACAGAGGATCCAGGTACCTACCCAGATTGGGGGTGGGGAGGTCATGAAAGGCTTCCAGAAGGAGCTGAGTCCTGCTGGTGCAGTAGGAGCTGCCAGGAGAAAAGGTTGCCCCAGTCTCTGTCCTGGATCTCTGAGGGTTCTGGGGTAGGGCAGGTGAGGAAGGGACAAGGAGAAGAGTAAGAATCCATCCTTGTGTCCCCCGTAACAGTAATAAATCAATTGTCAAAGACCATTCTTCTGCCCTAGACATTTTAAGGAGTCTCAAAAGAGAAGGTGCTCAGACAAGAGCTAGGGTCCCCAAGCTCTACACAGAGCCCACTTGCCCCAGTGGTGGGCTGCAGCAGAGGGATGGCTGGCTGGCTGGCTGTTTCGTGGCTGGACAGCTGCTCAGGCCAGCAGGGTATAGCACGGGACCCTGTGGACACAGGAAACGTGCACAGAGAACTGGCCCTGGAACCAGGCCTCCGGATTCCCAGTCCAGGTACATCCGTGCCTCCATCCAGCGGCGCCAGGTGGCAGAAGGAAGAAAGCTGGAAAGGCGTCACACCGTCTGCACCCTTCTTTGCAGCTCCTCCTCATGTCCACAGAGTAAGACACCTTCCCTGCATACACACAGAGTCATAGCAGAACCTGTGGCATAAGCAAGGTGGAGGCAGAGACCTGGTGTGAGGGCAGGGGAGACTGAGGGACACGACCATCCATCTTGCCAACTGACCACATGCTAAATGGTCCTTGAGAGGTATTTGGTTAATGGATTTTCTTTTTAAAGAAGAAATTTCCGGGACTTCCCTGGTGGTGCAGTGGTCAAGAATCCACCTGTCAATGCAGGGGACATGGGTTTGAGCCCTGGGCCGGGAAGATCCTGCATGCTGCGGAGCAACTAAGCCCGTGCGCCACAACTACTGAGTCTGCGCTCTAGAGCCTGCAAGCCACAACTACTGAACCCTCGTGTCACAACTACTGAAGCCCGCGTGCCTAGAGCCCATGCTCTGCAACAAGAGAAGCCACCACAATGAGAAGCCCACGCACCACAACAAAGAGTAGCCCCCGCTCACCGCAACTAGAGAAAGCCCGCACACGCAGCAACAAAGACCCAACACAGCCAAAAATAAATAAATAAATAAATTTATTTTTTTAAAAAAAGGGAAGAAATTTCCTTATATTTCAAGCTGGACTCCTAGTTGCAAATCACCAAATCCCAATTTAAACTGTTAATAAAAGGATGGAGGGTAGGGAGTTTCAGATTCCTGAAAAGTCCAGGAGAGGACCTGGTGTAGCTTCAGGTATAGCTGGATCCAGGTACTCAAATCCAGCCTCCAGCTCCTTAACTCTGTCTGGCTGCACTCTCAGCCCAAGCTCTCCCTTTGCAGCAGGACAGGCTCCTGAAGCACCAGATTTGCCTCCTGTCAGCTCAGCAACCCCTCAGACAGGAGAGCATTTCAGAAAGTTCCAGACAAAGTCCTTGGACTGCCTCTTGGCACAAATGTGAGTCAGCTGAGCATCCCTGAAGCAAACGCTGTGTGGGGACATGGCTCTGTCCTGAGATTAGTCTGGACAAGTTATCACCTTTAAGCCAGAGAGTGAGTTCATCCTACCAGAACTGCATGGACCAAGAAATTTTTTTTTTTGGATCAGGGTCATGAAGGGTGAGGGGTGGAGGGTGTGCAGGGGGAGCGTCCCAAAGAAGAATCCAGGTGCTATTGCCAAAAGAAGACGGAATTGAAGCTAAACAGGTGAAGTCTATTCAGCACCCTTTTCACAAGCTCAGGAAGCTGGCAGGTCATGGCGTCTGCGTCTGGGGACACAAGAAGCTGCTTCCCTCTAGAGGCACAGGTCTTGGCCTAGGCCCTCTGAGCACCTCCTGTTCAGCACCTGGGCGACTACACCCCACCTCACCACTTGCCCCTCCCCATTCCCGCAGCCCCTACCCCACCCCCCATGCACCCACCAGCCCCAGTCCCTGGGGGACCATTTGGGAAAAGGCAGCCGTCCCCCTGTGCTGTTTATTGATTTAATTTCTGTTTACTTCACTGTAAGCTTAATTTGCTGTGTTAATGGCATTTTAATCCACTTGCTGGTTGCATGGGGCTGATAATACCACACTTCTGTGCAGCAGCAGTGAACATTTCTGTGGCCCGGTTCTTTGGTGGGCGGGGCCAGGAGTCCTTCCCCAGAGCAGTCCCCTCCCCCACCCATAAGTGACACCCGCTGCCAGCCCCTGGGGGCGGGAGACACTGCTGCCTGCTCTTTGGGGCTTCAAAGTCCGCCAGAGCAGAGGGCACCCTAGCTAAGGCCCATCCCTGAGCCCAGAGGGAAATGGGGCTGCTGCTGTGGGTGAGCTGTGCTGGGCTTCAGCCAGAGAGAGTGGCCTCGGGGGTCCCGGGAGCTGCCTTGGTCAGGCATGGCTTCCTGGTGGGATCAGCCTTGAGCCAGGCCTTTGAAATCAAAGATAGAAACAAGCCAGATAATTGAGGGATTCTAGAAAAATTTAGCCAAATCTGATTCTTCCATCTGGAGTCAAATTCTGTTAGCTGTCTGTGTCCTTGTCCCCAGTCACCATCCGCCCTCATGGTAGCGGTGAGTTCTGCCTTTCACTGAGTCATCGACACATAAACAGTGTGGCACCACGGGTTGGGTGCTGGCTCAGCCTCGGAGGGCTGTGTTGGAAACCCAGCACCGGCCATCAGTTCCACATCTGGAGAGTGGGGACTGGACCCTGGCCAGGTGGGTATCACAGATTTGAGGTGACCTGGGACGGCACTGGGTAAATCCTGGTGCTGCCTACGTGCTGGGGTCACTGGGGCAGTGGACCAGAGGGACTCCCCATGGGCAGAACTGGACACCTGCCATGCCCACGGCCCCGAGGCAGGCCAGAGGGCTGCCTGCCATTAGGGTCACAAGCCAGGCCCTTGACCCAAAGACAGCCCCTGTGGGTGGCCGGCAGTGGTCAGAGAGCAGGCTGCTCTAACCAACGGGTGTGCATTTCTGGAGAGTGAGTAATGACCCGGCACAGCCTCTCTGTGGAGGAGGTGACATGTGCCCAAAGAGCGCATCACAGTCAGGGTGTAGAGGCCAGGAGACACGCAGAGAGTGTAACGAAAACGGTAATAAAATAAGAAAAGGAGGGGGAGGAGAAAACATTTATGGCTCTTCCTGGGTTCCAGGCACTCTCCCAAGTGCTCTCCTTGTGTTATTACACTTAAGCCTCGTAACAACTCTGTTGTTTTTTCTCATTTTATAATAACTGTGGCTTAAGAGAGGGTCACACAGCTCATACCCAGCAAAGCCAAGACTTGGACCCAGGAGGTCTGACTCTAGAGCTTGTGTTCTTAGATTTAACAACAAAAAAAAAAACAACAAAAAAAAAACAGTAGGGAGAGGCCACGGGGCAGCAGAGACCATGGCCAGGAGGAGAGTGGAGGGGACGTGGCAGGGACAACAGGACCACAGGACGGGCAGCAGGGCACTACTGCTCAACTAGGGCTCCTCCCGGACAGCCATCCGCAGCCCTGCCTCGGGGCCCCGGTCCCTCCTCTGCTTTCTTGTCCTTCACTAGAGATGGGAAACGGAGCCCACTCTCCCTTACACTCTGGGAGGGCCAGGCTACGTAGAACCCTTCTCTGGTTGATTATTCCGGTCCCAGACCTCCAGACACAGTAGCCCCACCACCCCAGGGCCACGCCTGGGGACCCGGGTACCTGTCTCCATCTCCCTGTTTGGGCTGTGGTCCCTGTTATGGATGTGTGTGGCTTGCACACACACACGCCAAGACCAGACACCCCCCGACTGCCCAGGGGCTCATCCCCAGCAGACGGCCATTCCCAGGGGCTCAGTGGCCCGGACGAACCCCTCGTGGTGTCATTGCTCATTGAGAGCCACACAGCCTGTAATGACCCTGGGCATTTCCTGGGATTAATGGCCAGGAGGATTAATGGCCCTCAGCGACACCCTGGGCCATTAGGCACCAGGAAGCCCCACACCTCAGTGGCTATTACTTAAGTGGAAGACATTAGCGAGCTAACAACAATGTCTAACAAGGAGGGAATTATCAGGAGAGTGCCTGTCTGAGCTCATTACCTGGTCAGGCCGAGGACAAGAACTGCAGCCAAAGGAAGGCGTGCCCCTTCCAGTCCCCTCCCCTTCCCCATCTTCTGGAGGCTTCCTTTTGACCTGGAATCACTTTTCTTCTGGAGCATTTGTGTGTGTCTGTATGTGTTTCTGTATGTGTGTCTGTGTGGGTGTGCATGTGGGGGATGTGTGTCCTGTGTCTGTGTGTGCAGTGTGTGTCTATGTGTGTCCATATGTATGTCTGTGTGCATGGATTTGGGTGTGGGTGTGTGTCTGCGTGTGCGGTGTGTGTCTATGTGTGTCCGTGTGCATGTCTGTGTGCATGGATTTGGGGTGTATGTGTCTGTGTGTGCAGTGTGTGTCTATGTGTGTCCGTGTGCATGTCTGTGTGCATGTATTTGGGTATGTGTGTGTCTGTGTGTGCGGTGTGTGCCTATGTGTGTCCATGTGCGTCTATGTGTGTCCGTGTGCATGTCTGTGCATGCATTTGGGGGTGTGTGTGTGTGTGTGTGTGTTTGTAAGGCCTTCCAACCTTACCTCTGGAGTGTCAGTGCTTCCTTGCTCTCGCCTCTGTTGAGCAAGTCCCTTCTCCACTGACGGCCAGTCTCCTGCCTCTCAGGACCACACTGCATCCAGCCCTCCCCCCACCTCACGTTCCCTGCTCCAAAAACAGTTTGCGTTTCAATCAACACTTTATTCCACAGATATTTCTGATCCCTCATGGAGCAGTCATGTCCTCTGTGCAGCCCTGGAATTCAGGAGGTCCCTGCCCTCCTGAAGCTGATAGTCTATAGCAGGGATAATAAAGAATGACTATTAATGCCAAAATATAAGGCCAGGTCTTTCCCAAAATTATACTGTAAAAAATGGAGAGCTGCCTTGTGCTCGGGTCTTTGCAAAGTCTTCTGTCACATTGCTGGCTCTGTTTTCCCTTACTTTCTGCTTGAACTTAAAGGAAAGATGCATTAGTCCTACAGGTTTTTTTTTTGGAGAGGAAATCATGAATTGTTTTTTTTGTTATTATTGCAACTTTTTTTTACTGGAGTATAGCTCCTTTGCAATATTGTGTTAGTTTATACGGTACAGCAAAGTGAATCAGCTATACGTATACATATATCCCCTCTTTTTTGGATTTCCTTCTCACTTAGGTCACCACAGAGCACTGAGTAGAGTTCCCTGTGCTATACAGTAGGTTCTTATTAGTTATTTTATACATAGTAGTGTATATTTGTCAATCCCAATCTCCCAACTCATCCCACCCCCCCCCTTCCCCCATGGTATCCATATATTTGTTCTCTATGTCTGCATCTCTATTTCTGCTTTGTAAGTAAAATTGTCTATACCAATTTTTTTCAGATTCCACATATATGTGTTAATATATGACATTTGTTTTTCCCTTTCTGACTTACTTCATTCTGTATGACAGTCTCTATGTCCTTCCATGTCTCTACAAATGACCCAATTTCATTCCTTTTTATGGTTAATATTCCACTGTATATATTTAACACATTTTCTTTATCCATTCCTCTGTTGACGGACATTTACGATGCTTCCATGTCCTGGCTATTGTAAATAGTGCTGCAATGAACATTGGGGTGCATGTGTCTTTTTTTTTTTAACATCTTTATTGGAGTATAATTGCTTTACATTGTTGTGTTAGTTTCTGCTATATAACAAAGTGAATCAGCTATATGTATACATATATCCCCATATCTCCTCCCTCTTTCGTCTCCCTCCCACCTTCCCTATACCACCCCTCTAGGTGGTCACAAAGCACCAAGCTGGTCTCCCTGTGCTATATGGCTGCTTCCCACTAGCTATCTATTTTACATTTGGTAGTGTATATATGTCAGTGCCACTCTCTCACTTTGCCCCAGCTTACCCTTCCCCCTCCCCGTGTCCTCAAGTCCATTCTCTACATCTACATCTTTATTCCTGTCCTGCCCTTAGGTTCTTCAGAACCTTTTTTTTTTTTTTTTTTAGATTCCATATATATGTGTTAGTATATGGTATTTGCTTTTCTCTTTCTGACTTATTCACTCTGTATGACAGACTCTAGGTCCATCCACTTCACTACAAATAACTCAATTTTGTTTCCTTATATGGCTGAGTAATATTCCATTGTATATATGTGCCACATCTTCTTTATCCATTCAACTGTTGATGGACACCTAGGTTGCTTCCATGTCCTGGCTATTGTGAATAGTGCTGCAGTGAACATTGCGGTACCTGACTCTTTTTGAATTATGGTTTTCACTACTGGGTATATGCCGAGTAGTGGGATTGCTGGATCATGTGGTAATTCTATTCTTAGTTTTTTAAGGAACATCCACACTGTTCTCCATAGTGGCTGTATCAATTTACATTCCCACCAACAGTGTATGAGGGTTCCCTTTTCTCCACAACCTTCTCCAGCTATTATTGTTTGTAGATCTTTTGATGATGGACATTCTGACCAGTGTGAGGTGATACCTCATTGTAGTTTTGACTTGCATTTCTCTAATAATTAATGATGTTGAGCATCTTTTCATGTGTTTGTTGGCCATCTGTGTGTCTTCTTTGGAGAAATGTCTACTTAGGTCTACAGCCCATTTTTTGATTGGGTTGTTTGTTTATTTGATATTGAGCTGCATGGGCTGTTTGTATATTTTGGAGATTAATCCTTTGTCAGTTGCTTCGTTTGTAAATATTTTCTCCCATTCTGAAGGTTATCTTTTTCATCTTGTTTATGGTTTCCTTTGCTGTGCAAAAGCTTTTAAGTTTAATTAGGTGCCGTTTGTTTATTTCTGTTTTTATTCTCATTATTCTAGGAGGTGGGTCAATAGTCCTACAGGTTTTAATCAATGCTAACTTTGGGTGCTCATAGAAGTCACCTGATGGAATCAGTAAAGGAAATAAAAGGCAAAGAAAATAAACGGAACAATAATAATTATTCGTGGGAAGGGGGTGTGATCTCAAAATTTCAGGTGCTGGAAGTCATCGAAAAGCAGCCTTTTAAGGGTCACATAAAGAAGCAATCCAGGAAGTGGTTATTTTATGGAGAACACAGATAGCAAATGATGCTCATGGCTTCGGGTACCATTCTTGACATCATCTTCATAGATTCAAACAGACCTGCATCCCACAGATGGCTGGAGGCAGGGCCTGAGGATACGACCCCTGCTAGTGAAGGCAATGAGGTGGAGGTGCTTACAGGGAGTTTAAATACAAGGGATTCCCGGTGTGGGAAAATGAAAAAGTGTTCCTAAATGACGGCACCATCTTATACAAGATGTGATTTCAAGTATATACCGCAACATAAACACTTCTAAAGGGGAATTAAACTATTTTGACTACTTCCTTGAAAGTCTATACATGCAAGCAGGACCTCCCAAAAATGTTCTCCTCTTTTCATTGGGAAAATAGGGGATCTTTTTGTATTCAGATATGAAGGCACAAACAGTAATTACATAAGTTATTTAATTAAAACAGTGACTCGTAAGCAAAGGAAAAGTGCAGGGTGTTATGAAGCCCAAGGATTATGTTTTTAAAGAAGTACTGCCTGAATTAGCATTGAAAGAAAGGAATTCACTCGTCCAACAGAGGTGGCAAGCACGGAGAGCTCCAGGCAGCGAGCACAGCATATGCAAAGGCCCTGTGGAGAGGAGTGGGGAAAGGCCCTTTCTGTGGGAGCCCAAGGGAGAGGGATGAGCTCTTGTAAAGCCTCATGGGGGTTCTGGCCTCTCTCCCAGGGACAAGTGAGAGCCATCAAAGGGTTTTACACACCAGAGAAGAGTGATCCACTTCTGTTTTTAAGAGAGCCTCTGGATGCATCTCACAATTGTGACAGTCATGCCCTAATTATTTGAGCTCTGGGGACATAGCAACTTGCATTCCCTTCTGTCATTTCCCTCACTGTTTCAGGTAAGTTTTTCCTGAAAACTGAACTCACTTCCTGTGGCCAGGGATCTCTCTCCCCTCCAGAATGGGGCAGGCGATAGAGAAGACTTTATAGGTTCTTGGAATTTGGAGCTCAGGTGGATACCACCAGTATGGAAGGGACAGTTCTCCTTTCATGACCTCCTGATAGGCAAGGAACAAAGGACAAAGTCAGCCCAACAGGGAACCAGACCCCTGCTTCCCTCCACAGCTTTGCAAATCTGCCCAGCTCTCCTCAGGCAGACCTGAGGCCTCGGGCTGGCCTGGGCACTGCGGCTCTCTACCCCACAGCAGGCCACAAGGATACAGGTCCTCCTCCTTCGCCAGCAGTGGCCTGCATGCCCCTGGACGTCTTCAATCATAAGTCACATCACACAGCACGTGGGGGTTGGATCCTAACAGTGCGTAAGGTGAAATGAGAGCAAAGTCAAAATTTCCCTTGAAATGCTTCTCCTTCCATCAAGCTGGTGGCTGCTTACAGGGCATGTTGTATGAAAACATGTCTTTAAACACAAGCATCTCCCTGAGCTCTGTGGGAGCTCACACCACGGGAGGAGGTGGACCCCACCAGGGGAACATCAGATTCTCGACTGCCACGTGCATGTTCTCACCCGGGGACATGCGCCCGCTGAGTGGAAAAGCCAGCAGAAGTCACAGCCCAGTCTAAACTATCACATTGATGTCTCTGCCCCCTCCACTGTGAACCCTAAGTGGCCCGTGTGGGATGCTCCATGGAGCCCTCCACTCTCGAGCTGATTGGAGCTGCGCCTGGGCATGAGCCAGGAAAGGTGTGACCCAGGCTGGGGTCTGCCGCAGGCCCAGGGACCCCCAGCCATAGGGTGACGGGGCAGGGAGCCCAAGCCACAGGAGATGGCCCCAGTCCCGTCCTAGGCTGGTCTAGCCTCACAGTGGACACTCAAGAGTATGGGGAGCCACTGGCCATCCTGGGCATGGGGTCTTTTGCTCGCTTCTCTGGGATAAAGGGAAATTCCATTCTGCTTAATTCTAGCATGGTCCTGTGAAAGCCCGCCCAATGAGAGTTTTCCCTCCCCGTGAGCCAGCCTCCCAGTCCATGAAGTTTCTGTGGTCTGTGTGCATGCTTCCAAACTGGAAATATTACCTTGCCTTTTATTTACATTTTCCAATGATGAAACCGGCTTTAAAAATGCCCCGTGCCACAGTGTGAGAGGGCTTTTGTACAATTCATGCACAGTTAGGGCGGATGGAGGGCTCCACTTCACCTCATCTCTCCTTTCTGCTTAAATATTATGCCACATCCTGATTAATACCAGACCAATAAAATCATCTCCGCAATCTGGTTAGAGGCTTTTGTCTTCCCAGATGGCCTGCAATGTTAATGTGTGACAATTTCAACAATGAACTAGGACTGTTTTATGGAACCAACATTTGTTCCACTGCTTTTTTTTTTAGACTCAGAATTTTGACACAGATGGTACAAATTACTCAAAAAACAGAAATGTTCATTTAGAAGGCTTAAATATGTGGTTTTACTCAGGCCATCAGAATATTTTACATTTGTAATTCAGTAAATTTACTAACAACCCTGCTATAATTAAGGTCTGTGAAAAAAAAAAAATCCCTTTCTCCAGCTTTTTATATCTATAGAGTTTCATTAAAGCCAGAAAAAAATATTATTTATTCTAGTTGTGCAATGTTCTTATTTCCTTGTGACATACATTGTTCGCCTCTGCTTTCTCTTTCCGTCATGGCTCCTAATTGCTGCTGAGAATGGGGGTAGGTGGGCTGCTGCTCTGAGGGCTCCCCCTTCACCCTGTGAATCAGGTTTCAGCTCCTAGTCACTGATCTCAGTTGTTACAGCCAGAACCTCCTCCTGCAGAAGAAGGTGAGCCGGCCTCTCTGCACCTCCATTTACCATCGCTGCAAGGGTGGGCACCACAGCATATGCCTTTTCCCAGCTGCAGCTGGCTCTTTGTTTCCAAGTGGACCCAGGTCTGCCTGTCAGTATCAGAAAATAGCACTGTTATTGTCACTATCGCTGCACACTTCAGTGCTTGTTCTGGACAGGGTTGTGCAAAACACTATATGCGGATACCTCAGGTTAATCCTCCCAGCAGCCCTATGAGGTCTACAATGGAGTGTTGTCTCCACTTAGTGACGAGAAACTGAGGCTCAGAGAGGCTACATAAAGGTCAAGACCTCGCACCATGATCATCTTAGCAGTGGTGGAGAGTACCAACAATTAATAAGAACCATACAAACAAAAACTGGTGCTTCCCCCATCCTCAGTGTGATGGTATTAAGAGATGGAGCCTGTGGGAGGTGATCAGGACATGAGGGTGGGGCCCTCATCACTGGGGTTAGTGCTCTTATAAAAGAAGCCACACAGAGCTCCCTAGCGACGTCCACCATGTGAGGACACTGTGAGAAGTTGACAGTCTGCAGCCCAGGAGAGGGCTTTCACGAGAACCCTACAATGTGGGCACTGTAATCTTGAATTTCCAGCCTCCAGACTGTGAGAAACAAATGTTTGTTGTTTATAAGTCAAAAGAAACAACAACAAAAAAACTGGTGCTTTTTTTTTTAAATCTGTCTTTTCTCTCACTAACCTTTATATATATATATATATATATATATATATATATATATATATTTTTTTTTTTTTTTTGGCTGCCTTCGGTCTTCTTTGCTGTGTGTGGGATTTCTCTAGTTGCAGTGAGCTGGGGCTATTCTCCTTTGCAGTGCTTCTCATTGTGGTGGCTTCTCTTGTTGCAGAGCATGGGCTCTAGGTGAGCTGGCTCAGTAGTTGTGGCTCGTGGGCTCAGTAGTTGTGGCTTGCGGGCTCTAGAGCGCAGGCTCAGTAGTTGTGGTGCACGGGCTTAGCGGCTCTGCGACATGTGGGATCTTCCCGGACCAGGGCTGGAACCAGTGTCCCCTGCACTGGCAGGCAGATTCTTAACCACTGTGCCACCAGGGAAGCCCAAACCAGTGTTTTCTGAGCGATTCCTCTGTGCCAGGCACTGCATAGTCCTTTCTGCTGGTTACCTCATCTAACCCTCTTTTTACAAATGTGGGCACTGAGGCTGAGAGAAGTTAAAAGGAAGGGTGGTGATGCCCACAAGGACAGAGACAGCCACTAGGACTGGGAATCCATCACAGCTAAGGGGACACAGCCTGGAGAAGCAGCGGCACCCCAGCTGCCTGCGTCTGGTCTCAACTCCAGGAGGATGCCCCGAGGAAGGGGAACTGATCACACACCACAGCCACCTGGAGCTCTGTTGTTCCCCAATGTGGCTGGCTGAGTTGACTGCTACTTGTATACAAATATGGGTTCATGGAAGACCTCGGCCACCAGCAATCAGAGGACAGGGACCTGGTCTCCTCATCCCTGCCGTAGCCAGCCCCTGGTACTCAGAGTCTGGAGAGTGCCAGCACACAGTAGGTGCCAATTACCAAGTAGAAATTATTGCAAACTGGAAGGCACAGCCATGTCATTTACAAAGTGACCACAGCCCTCTGAGTCTGAGGAGAGCTTTTCGGGGGCCACCCTAGAGAGATGCACGAGGGGACATGTGTGAGGCTCTCTGCCTGGTGTCCAGAGCGCGGAGCGCTCAGCAAGGGTGAGCTGTTGTTTCTGTCATCGTTGTTATGATTATTCTTCTGGAAGTCTGAAAGTCCGCTAGAGTGATCAGATCTGTAACGGTCCTGGCCCTGGGCGGAGGTCCTGACTCCAGAGGAGCCCTCTGGCAGTGCTCCCCTCTTCTAGAGTCTTGTTCTGGGGGCTCCTGTATGTGCTCAAGCCCATCCCATGAGACCCTCCGGCCAAGCAGACTCCTCTTGTCTGCCTTTGTTATTTTCCTGAGATCGAGTCGAAGAAAAACGCACCCCCCACCCAGAACCTAGACAAGACAGGGAGTCCTTTTCATTTCTTCCTGCCTGCAACTCGAAGAACTGTGTGTTTAAATATTTTCCAATATTATTTTTCCAGTAATAATGATTATAATAAAAGCAACATCAGTGTCCTGCTCGCTGCTTCACTCACCAGAGTTTTGGTGTTTGCTTTCTGCACCAGATGACATCCGATTCTATTCTGCGTTGGTTCCTGTTGTCCAATTATGTAAACAAATAATGTATTTCAACTTTAGAGTAAAAAAACAGAAAAGAATGCGTCAACCATTGTTGTCCTTTGCTAGTCTTTGCGGTGAGTACCGTGCATTTCTGTGTGAGGCTTCAGTTCATTAGAGCACTCTACCAGTACTGCCAACACAAAGTGCATTCTGAGTTTTTAAATGTTGTTTCCATTAAAATCAATCACTCCTTGCAATTAAGCCAATAGTCTCATCATTTTTGCTGTTATGAGCTAAAGCATCCTAAATATATTGACAGCTGTCTTCGATAGGATGACACAAACAAGGGGGGAGCAGGCCTAAGACTAAATGTCACCAAGGGGAGCGGGCAAGCTCCTCTTGCCGAAATATACCTCATTTTCATACCCCAGAAGGCATTTAGTACACTTTTTTTTTTTTGCAATGGCAACATACAGTAATCAATGTTTTGCATATTACAATCAATAACACACTTAAATGTTTAAGTTTTGCATTCTTTTGCAATAAATATTGATATATTACAAACTGTAAAAACTGTTCATTGGACTTTTTGTTTGCACTGTGTACTGTATCATTCAGCAAATAAGTGAGCTAAATATTGTTTGTTACAAAACAGATGTCAAATAAAATTATGCCATATGTGCTATTAAACACTTTTCTTATTTTTTTTTTCAGCAAAACCCAAGACTTAGTTTCAGAAGTGAATGTATTTGGCTTTTCAAGGATTTGAAGCATGAAAGCAACATCTTTGAAATATTTTTAAACCTGCTGGCTTTGTGTAATCCAGTTTTGTGAACTAATTCTGAATGTTATTATAGATTTAAAATTTAAAATTTAGATAAATAGAGGCATAGATATGTACACAGCAATCTAGGGGTTCAAATTAATCTAGAGCTGCCAAAGAGAGGGAAAATAAAGGAAATTCTGTGCAAAAACATTAATTATAAATAAATATAAATGTCTATATATAGAGAGAGACAGGAAATTAGAAGAGTTTTTTTTCTACTTGACTAGAGAATGTGAGAAGGTAGAAAAGAAAACTTTCAAAATTGTCACCGCAGAGTAAAAGCGTGAGGCCTATTTGGAGATATGGAGGTGATTCAGGAGATGGCAGGTGCAGCCCAGCCCCCTGGGTGCTCAGAGGGGCTGGGGTGAGGGTGGAGGTGGCAGGAGCGTTCAGGGCAACCACTAGCTCCCATAGGGACTTGCAAGGCCAGGAAGGAACTGGGGAAAGGGAGGGTGGAGTGTGCAAGGACATCGTCAGTGGAGCTGTCCTGACCAGTGTCCCTGTCAGCAAGCTCTTTTGAATTCCCCTCATCCGGCCCAGCAGGGGTTTCCTCCACCCCAGCCCTGTCAGAAGCGTTTGCACTAGATGGATGGATCTCTCAGCCTGGGGAAGTGTGAAATGTGAAACAGAATGAGCAGAATGCAAGAAACATGTTGCTAAGAGCCACCAAGTGAAACAAAATCTGGAGTCCCTGGCATACTGGCATTGGCACCAGCGGCCCTGATACTTCCACCCACAGACAGAGGCGGGAAGCAGCAAGGCGCAAGAGCCGGCCAGCCTGTGGAGGCAGACTCTAGGAGGGCCGTCGTGGTCCCTGGTCACAGCTTTTCCGGCTCATCCTCAAAGGATGCCTCAGATTTCTGACATCAGCCTCCACCTTGAAGGGGTCTGACCAAAACACAACCGCCACCGGACAGCTGAGACCCCTTTCTACCTGGGAGGGCCTGTGTGATGCCCGGCTTCCTCCAGTATCCCCTGGGGCCTCAGAGACAGATGGCTTCCGCTTCTGACCAAGCCTGGATCATCCCCTTTCATCCCTGCACCCCTGCATCCCTGCATCAGACCGCTCCCATGGGCCAGGTGCCATGTAACACCCTCCAACCCAGCCCACAGAACAAGCCTCTTACCACCTGCTGAAACTGAGTGGGACACACATAGACAACCTGCGCATGTGGAGGTCACCCTGACCAATGGCAGACAGTGCCAACAGGTAACCGTGTCCCCATTTTGTCTCCCCAGGTGGACAGTTGAAAGTTGCATGTCATTCGACTCTTCAGAAGGTCCCTTGGGATCAAGCACAAGGTGGCATACTCAATGTGGCATCCTTGTACTGGCTCCACCACCTTCCCCACCCCCACTCACTGGGTTATGTCCCCAGTAAGCTATCGGTGCACTCAGGCCATGGCCTTGGGCTCTGCATTCCAAGGGAAAACAGGATGAGACCCTCCCCATATCTAAGCCCTTCTGATTCGGGGCCCTGGTGTTTATTTTTGGTCCCTTCCCTAAGGTTAACATTTGGCAAGGGTCCACGCCCCAGGCAAGTTCTTTAGAGAGCTGAGGGGTTAGCAGAGTTTTCTGGGACTGATAAATGTTTGAATGAGATGGCTTGCTTATTTAACTGATGGCTGCTGTCCCCTTTAGGTGTTCTTACTCCATTAAAAGGAATGTCCTTCGATTACTAATAAGTGACACCCTGCAATAGTAGCCCTGGGAACAATGATTCCTAAGTCCAGACACTCCTTGGAGACCCAGAAGTGACCCCTGGTGGGCCTTGGAAGCCTTGCCTCACAGCACAACCCCTCCCGCCTGGACTCTGGATGGTACTAAAATGGAACAAGTCTGCTTCCATCACCCTTTCCTTCATTTTTCAATCACAAGGACCTTTTTGAGCCTTGTGTGTGCCCAGCCCCAGTCCAACCTTGGAACTTCCACCTGGAAGATGACAGGCAAGAATCCAGATCCCCAAAGTCACAAAGGACCCAGGCGAGTGACAGACAGAGCTCCATCCTCAAACCTCAGACTCCAGAGCTGGAGTTGCACAGAGGACCAGGGAAAACCAAGGAAGCCCTGCTTTCTCCAGGAAGTGGCAGGACCGGAACGTCCCCACATTCAGCGTCTGACCAGGCACATGGCAGACAGGTCAGCCCTGAGGGGAAGGCTGTGTGGGGGTCTCCCAGACCTCAGGGGCATCTCAGGGACCACATCTGTGAGCCCTCATCACAGCCGGCATCTCCCATGGGGCGCAGAGGGAAGTAGAACTCACACCCTGGTCTGCTCTTCTTGAGCTTTTTTTGGTCTGTTCATCACTTCTGGAGCTGGGGTCTTGCTCCCCTACACTTGGGTCCTGCCCTCTCTACGGGGACTGCAGAGGCAGAGTCCAGGAGGCAGGTGGCATCTGAGTCTCCCCAGACCCCCCCCACCAGTGGCCATGATGTAGAGCACAGGGAAGTGACCAGAGCCTGTCCCTACTTCATGGAGGATGGAGGGAACCACTGACACATCCTGAGATGGGGAGGGAAGGCTCCTCAGAGGATGAAGAACTAGGCCATGGTGGATGAGAGGGAACAGGAAGAAAGGGAGCAGCAGGAACAAAGGCAAAGTACCAGCACACAGGCCCTGCCTGTCTTGCACTGCCTGCCTGGCTCCCCGTTGCACCCACACAAGTTTTGTCCTGAGAATCACCCCTCCCCGTGCTTGAGCTACGCGAAGGGATTTCTAACCCTTGCCGGCAAATGCACCTGAACTCAAAGACCGAGTCTATCTGAAAGCGATGGGGTCATTAAATATTTTAAGCTGGGGGTGGAGGCAGTGAGGGTGGAGGTGTGGCTGTGGGGCTAATCAGATTTGCAGTGCAGAAACTTTATTCTTCAACTGCGTGGAAAGTGCTTTCAAAGGCGTTAAGGGTCTAGAAGCAGAAAGTCCAGTCGGAGGCTGTGGCTGCAGCCTGGAGGGAAGGAAGGGGACGGCAGGGGAGCTGGAATCTGCAGGACTGAGGAAGCAGAGTCAGAGGACTTGGTGAGAGGTGGTGCGGGCGGCAAGGGACGGGGAGGTGGTGAGGGTAGTTCCCAGGGTCCGGCTTGGCAGCTGGGTGAGTGGAGGAGCCCTCGCTGGCACGGAAGGGATTGCAGGAGGAGCCAGAATGGGACAGCCGTCGGTTAATTGAATCAGCATGCTTTCTCCTAACTGTAGGCTCAGGACGGCTGAGACTGGGGATGGGGCTGGAGGCGGGAAACTGGTTTCTGGGTTGTTCTTTTGGTTGAGTTTCTTCTTTTGGTAGTGGACAGGTGAAACAAGAGAAAGAGAGTTTGGGAGCCTGGGGGAGGGAAGAAGTAAAGAAAATACCACAGAGGAGGGGGTGTGGAGGGCTTGGTCCACCAGAGGCAGCAGGAGTGCGTGGGAACGCAGGGGCAGGCTACTCAAGCTAGAGGTGGGAGCAGGGAGCACAACAAGTGATTGGCAGCAGGTGAAAGGAAACCCACCTGGGTGTGACCTTAGTTTTAAACATTTCCCACTAGTACACTATTTTCCCACATGTAAACTATCCTGGGATTTGGGCCTTAGTGACCTTCACCTTATATGCTTAGAATATGGAGGACATCAAATTCCAACAATTAAACGAGGGGGTGTAATCCCAGATGCCTATGGGGTCCAAGCAAGTGACATAGATGAGCGACGGGGCCAAGGACAAGAAAGATCATGTGACCTTCAAGGCAACTGCTGCTGCCCTCAGCCTCAGGGCCTGGGAGACTGTTGGGAGTGGTGGGGACTGTGGCAATCTCGACAGTGCTCATTTAAATGAGGCACTTAAACTATGAACCCAGTGTTCTTACATCTTCTGACTTTTTTCAGAAAATATCTAGAAATCAAAACTTAAAAGCAAACATAAAAATAAAACAATTCCCAACAGGTCAGAAAGAAAACTGTGGAGGGCTGGATTGAGCCTATAAGCCATGGATTTGTAACCTGTGCTTTCAATCAAGAATTCCGCTATATCCCAGCTCTCCAGCTGGCCCTGTGGATTCAGACCCTTGGAAGCTGGAGCCCAGTGGATTCATCGTCTGTGAGGATGGAGAAAAACAGGAAGGTAGAGGGGCTTCTCTGGGAGCTAACAAAGAAAGATTTCTGAGGGCAGATCTCAAAATGTTAATCAGATTCAAGAGACATAAAACATGACAATTTAATGGTGTTTGGTGCAAACTGAAAATTCTTTAAGGTTCTAACTATCCTACATTGAATTCTAATACTTTTTAAATTATTAGATATAAAATGCTTATAATTTTAGGGGGAAATTAGACTTGGTAATTTATATTTCTTGTTTATACAGTACAATTTACTGATGAAAAAATGTGCTAAACTTATTGATTCATGACCATAATTGTTTAATTATTTATCATTGCAGAATGGTATTAGCATTGCTAATAATGCAGATGTGCACAAAGGCTGAGGAGTCAGATGCAGCTTTTGTCTGGGGGGCATGGGGCTCGGCGAAAGTTGTTTCAGGCCAGAGGGCAGGCTGCCTGAGACATGGGGTTCCCGAGCCATGCCTGTCTCCATAAAAATGACCACAGAAGAATTCTCCATCTGGGTAGCAGTAGAACTGTGGGGCCACACATGGATCTTGCCCCTCTAGATTCAGAGCTTGGGCCTGGGGATCAATTCTCAGCCACTGTAAGTGTCCTTTGCTCTGCCCACAGCCCAGCTGGTCTCATTCACTCACGCTGCATGGCCCAGCTGACTTTACAGGGTCCAGGAGAGCTCAGTGAGAGCCAGGATCACAGAGGCTGGAAGGGGTCACCAGAAGGTTCTAACATCCCCCCAGACGGGCTACACGTCCATGTTCTTTACCATCACCTAAATCCAGAGGGGAAGTAAATCCTAAAAAAGTCAAAGGTGATGCAAGACTTCAACTCCCAGCCCTACTCTCAGAACTAGTAGATCATCTGAACGAACCTACCCATTTTACAGACAGGGAAACTGAGTCTTAAAAAGAGGGCACAGATGTTCCGAGTAATAGTCGTCTGTAGCCTTCTGGAGAGAAGCTAGAGAAGTGGAGATGTCCAGAGGGCACGGAATTTGAGTGAGTCTGAATTTCAGAACAGAGGACTGGCCTGCAGACACAAGTGGGAGTTGTCAGCACAAATGTGCTGGGGTAGGTTGAATTATTGGTCCCAGTTCCTCACTGTCCCATGATAGAATCATCCATCCACATTCTTGCCACAGCTCACTATGGGTCAAACATGCTTCCTGGCCCCCTGTCCTTGGGGTCCACCCAAAGACCGCCAACCAGGTGGTAAAATACACAATGGAAGAGGAAGCTTGAGGTGTTTGTGTGCAGGTGGTCTTGCTGGCTTGAGCTTCGGCTTCTGCCTCCAGAAGATCATGCCTGTGTCGCTGGGCCCCAGAATAAGGCAGAACTACTCCAGCCAACCACAGAGGCACAGGTGAGAAATGCATACTCACTGCTGTCTGACACCGTGTTACTTGTGTTTGTTACATGGCACTAGTTAACTGACAAGGTGAGCTTTCAAGCCGTGGGATTAGGTAAGGTCACCCAGGGAGGGAGAGGAGTGGAAAAGAAAGCCAAGGAATAAGCCTGACCAACTCAGCATTTAGAGTAGAGGACATCCAAGAGCCACTAGGCAGAAAGACAAACAAAAACATGACAGCGGGTAGTGGAGGCCAAGAAAGGCCAAGAAAGGTTTCAAATAGGAAACCTACACAGTGCATGTTGCTAAGAGGTCAACTAACATGAGAGCAGGGAAGCCTATTGGATTTGTGCACATCAAGATCAGTACAGGGTGGAATCCAGTGATGAAGGCTGGGCTTCAGAAGCCAAATAATGAGCAACTGGTGACGAAACAATAGGTCCAGGGAGCTCAGACACCCAACAGCAGAGGGTGGACAAAAGTGTTTGGAAATTCTAAGGTGTCCACATCCAGTGGCCCAGCAGCTGATAGGCAGAGCAGACAGGATAAGCTCCTTGTTGCAGACAAGGAATTGAAGGGCAAAGGGGATGAAGCAAAGCCTAGACCTGATGTGGAGAAGCAAGCAGCCGCACAGAGCAGCATCTGGGCCAGCCCAAGGAGCCTCGTGGCCCTGGGGTCCTGTCCTTGCCTTGTGTGCCCAGACTGCCCACGCGGAGTGCTCTGCTGCTGCAGGTCTCCGATGCCTCCCCTTGGGTCGTCTTGCCTCCTATCTAGCTTAGCACAGGCCTCTGGAGGGCAGGTTCTGCCACTCATCCTCCCATGAGTTTGGCCCATGGATGGAAGGAATGCTGGCCACGCTGGCTGCCATTTGGGCCTGGATTTAAAATTCCTAAGTACCCAGCTGTGGCCCTGAAAGCCACTGCCATGGAGAGGTTCCCAAGCCCCCAAGCTTTAATGGTTCTAGCAGAAAAACTCTTCGTTTGGCCTGAAGCCCCCTCCCAAGGTGAGTGAGAAGCTCATGTATCAGAATGAATCGTTAAAAAGAAAAAGAATGTAACTGTCACACTGAATTTTTGTTGCGTTTGTTTCGGTGGTCTGGAGGGTTCTGCTGGGGCTACTCACGGTCATCTCTTTTCCCTTCCCCACAATGAAAAGGCAAGGCAACCCTGGGCATCTGAAGTGCATCACTGCCCCCAAACCCTCCCGCCCGGGAGTTTCAAACCCACTGAAGTTGATGAGTGGAGGCCCCCAGAGGGCACGGAGAGGGGATGGCGCAGTGCTGGGGCTGTGAATGCAGACGTGGACACAGCCTGCCTGCCCAGAAGAGAGAGGCTTGACTTCCCCAATCCTGAGAAAAGGGTGCCATTTAGCCAAGTGGCCATAGGAACAGGCCAACCACACAAGCCCACGTCTCTCCCTGGTTTCCCAGTGCCTTCCAGCGCTGACCTTGTGCCTGGTCTGGGACAAGAGAAAAGGGGCCTTGGTCATGTCCACACAGTCCCTGCCAGCTGAGGTCCAGAGTCTCCGTCTGACTTGGAGAAAGTAAAGAAGGATGACTGCCTCTCCCGTCCAGAAGCTGCTGAGCAAACCTGTGCTCAAACACGCCTCCCTCCAGGGTGGGGAGGGGTATCTCCTCATCGTGTGTCTCCAAGAGAGGGAGGCCAGCGGACAGCAGGCGCCCTGGCCCCCGGTTCTCAGTCCCTAAGGCTTCCCTCAACCTCCCTCTACAGCTGGTCCCCACTCTCTGGAGGCACGACCACCCGCTGCCCCACTCTGTGGCACTTGCTCTGAGCCCTGGCTTCCCCGGAAGCAGTGCCAGTTCATGACTTGTGCATTTCCAACAGCTTCGCCACTTGGTTTGGGCCAGAACTTTTATTCCCCTCAACACACGTGTTTGTCTCTGAATCAGTGAGCTCCCTGTTTATACAGAGCTTGCCACTTTGCTGTCTCTGATGCTCACTAAAGGCCATGTGTGCTAGAGTTCAAAGCCTGAATTTGGGGCTCAAACCCCAGCTTGGCCACTGACTAGCACATGTGATCTTGGCCATTCATTTGCCCTTCCTAGGCCTCAGTTTTCTCATCTGTGAAATGGAAACCGTAATTCCCATCACATAGAGTGTTGTGAGAATTTGACAGGATAAGATGTGTAGAGTACCCAAGGGCGGTGCTGAAGGGCTGAGGCAGGAGGGTGATAAGATGGAAGAAGAGAACGCAGGGAGACAGAGAGGAGGCACATTGCTGGCACCCTGGGAGGGGTGGTGGGGCCTGGACCGAGAGCACACGGAGACACACAGGCAACCCCTCTGCACACAGACAAGCACTCGTGTGTGCACACACTCACTCATCAGAGTGCACGCAGCCAGCACACACAAACCCGCTCGAATAGGCTTATGTGCACACTTCTACACACACAGATACACACGTCCTCGCCTACGTACATATACACACATGAAATAATATCAAACAACCTCTACCGAGTGCTGCTATTGCAAAGCGCCCTTCCAAGCACGCTCCACATCTTTGCTCCTTTCACAACGAAGCCCTGTGAGGTAGGGGCCTCGTGATCCCCATTTCACACAGGAGTAAACTAAGCCTGGCTGTGAGGCTCCTGCCTGCTACCCCAGGGACCAGGGCTCAGTCCTCGCTTACACCTGGGACCTGCAGCTGGCGATGATAGAAAAGAAGGATTGCAGCTCAACAGGAAGCAAAATGCCCTTCTGATTACAAATGCCCCAGCTGGTCCCTGCCTTGGAGTGAAAGGCCAGGCCCTGAGGAACTCCAACAGAGCCTGACAACTCATGGAGGCCCAGCCCATCTGCAGCAGCCTCTGGCAGCCAGTTGCCTCTAACAGTGGCCAAGCCCCCAACCAGACACCCAGACGTAATGCCCACTTGCTGGCAAAGGGCCCCAGGGCTGCCTCCATTCCCTTGCAGGAGGCCTAGGGAGAGGGTGTGTGCAGTGTGGCGAGTACAGGACAGAGCGCCTTGAGAGGCAGAGGCTGAGGTCCTCCTGTGCCATGGGGTTCCCTGTCCCTGGTGCTGATTCAGGAGACACCCCCCGGCCCTGCCAACCGCCTGGCACCTCTCACCCAGCCCTGTGCTGCCTGGCCCACTCTGTCCCCTAAGCCCCACTTTTCAGGAGATCAGGCCTGGCTACGCCACCAGCTCCATCACGCACACATTCCCAAAATATTTGCTGAGTGTCCACTATGTGGTGGGCACAGAGCCACTTGATCCCTGGGCAGGAGCCTTTCACACACTCCTTGGGGAGAGTCGGGTGGGGAGAGCAATGCCTCCATTCTCCAGATAAGGCACTGAGCAAGGCCCAGGAAGAGTGCTGATCTTGCCTTGGGTCCCATGGGGTAGGCAGCTCTCAGCAACCCCCAGGCCTAGGGCCCAGGCAAGGGTTGTGCTTTTTCAATGGAATGTGCCTCTCACCGTGGTCCAGCGAGAACACGGGGCCAGACCTGCAGCACACAGCAGAGCCCAAGCCACGGGGAGCTGGGTCCAGCCAGGCTGCGTCCTCACTCCGAGTGCATGCTGGAACTCCGTGGCTAGTGATGCTCAGCCATTCCCAGGACTCTGGTGAACACCCCTCCTCTCCAAGGTTAACAGGATAAAGGCTGGGTGAAGAAACTACTCATTTTCCCTGCTCGCAAAGAAGTAATTATGCGACTTTCTAACGTGGTTTCCAATATATTTTGCAAACTAGGACTCAGACAAATATTAATGGCAGCAAATTACAGTACTTAGCAGAATTATCACCTAGCAGAGAGGCGCTTTTAATCTATAAAAAATATCAACAAAAGATGTAAATATGAACCCCTCAATGGGTGGTGTATCTTGAAGAAAATATACATCTAATCTCACAGTGTGCTACCTCTAATACCTGGGGAGAAGGCTAACAATTCTGAGACGTTCCCCATGGCTAGAGAATATATTTTGATGTAGATTTGTGGATATCAGAGACTTTAAATCTATTGTATAATCATAACGCGGGAGGGAGGAGCCGGCCACCTATTTCTCTGTGATAGGAAGGCAGCCCTTGAGGGCTGTTTAAATAGTTCCACTTCCCTTCCTGAAGCTCCTGGCTCCTGGGGCTTCACCAGGAACCGAAGGCCTCTCCCTGGGGGAGACAGCGCTGGCCGGGTCCTGGGCCCTGTCAGGGGGCGGGGCTGAGCATTCAGTCCCATAGCCTCTCTTCAAGATGGGGAGACTGATGCAGGGCTGCTGATAATGGGGTAATGGAGCCTGTGAAAGGAAAACTATGTCAGTCTCACGATGTTGCTGGGGGTGTCCATGAAATGAGAGAGCCAAGAGTGTGACCTCACCTGTTGTAGGACGTGTATACGTGTGTGTGTGTGTGTGTGTGTGTGTGTGTGTGTGTGTGTGTATGAGAGACAGAGAGAGAGAAACAGAGAGAGAGGATTCCCTACGATACCATCACAGGATACCTGGGGCCCCTACAGTCACCCACTGACTTCCCAGGGGCCACACGCAGCAGCAGGGTCCTGACAGCCCTCCTGGGCCTCCCTCTCCCTCCCTGTGGCTGAGACAGACCTGGGGCAAATATCCAAATAACCCCAACCAGCAGCCACAATCAAGGTAGAAGAATGGTCCTTGGAGGCTGTGAGGGAACAATGATCTAATCATGTTAACAGATGCCAATCCCCCATATTATCCCTCGGACTCTGGGCCTCAAGCCAGAACTCAAGGTCTGGAGCAAACCCTTTCCCTTCAGTTCTCAGGGCAGGGCCCAGGGCCCCCATGGGCTCTAAACTGGGGCTCAACTGTAGTCTTAAAGGACCAGTGAGGAGAGATGTGTCATTTGGGTTTCACTATCTCCTAAACTTGTCCCCTAGATTTTTTCATACTCTCTTCTGTATGTCCCCATAAGGAAAGTTAAGCTGGACTTGCGTTTCATTGATTGCTATGAACTGTTGAAGCCTAATCCCCGATGTGATGGTATTTGAAGGTGAGCTCTGGGAGGTGATTAGGTCATGAGGGTAGAGCCTCTCTTTCCTCCATGTGAGGATACAGCCAGAAGGTGCTTGTCTGCAAACCAGGAAGAGCATTAGTGGTACCTTGATCTTGGACTTCCAGCCTCCAGAATGGTGAGAGATTTCTGTTGTTTAAGCCACCCAGTCTATGGTATTTGTCATGGTAGCCTGAGCAGACTAAGACAGTGATTCATATTACCAGTACATATTATATATTATATAATATTATATATTATATATATAACACTGGATAGTAGATTTGTGTTCACACATCACCAAAACCCCTCATTTCTTTATTCATTATCTCTTACTGTTCGTTTCCACTAGGGAGCCTGACTCACCATCCACTATGGCCAGCCCACTTTCCCTCACACACACACACACACACACACACACACACACACACACCTTCACCAGTAACACCCCAAGGTCTCCCCTAACTGCCCCTTCTTCAAGGAGCCTTCCCACCAGCCCCTGCCCGTCCCCACCCTCCCCTCCATTATTCATTCACATTTTCCTAGGCATTCTCTCTCCTCTTGGAATTCACCACATAAATATTACATTTATCTATGTGTTTCTTAAAAATTAGTGTCTGGTTCCCACCCCTCTCCCTGGAGACAGAAAGCACTAAGAGGGCAGGGACCTGGGCTTTTGTTTGTCTGTTTTTTGTGATTCCATTTTGGCTCACTGGCATCTCTCCAGCCCCTGATATCCATATTTTTTGATGAGTGAGTGAGTTTGGATACACCCCATGGTGGCTGGCCCTTTCCTTCTCCTGGTTGATAACAGCATCACTAAAGAAACTGCTTCTCTAGGGCTCTCATGTGGAAGCCATACCCAGAAGTGTTTTTGGAGCCTGTGTCTCCATCTGTTTAGATATCATTCTCACGTTCTGCCCATAGGTGGAGAGAACTTCCCAGCAAAACCCCTATCCATACACACCTGGGCTCTCAGCCTGCCCTGCAGTTCCTGTAAGCCATCCGCAGGACCTCCCACCCTTACCTATCATATTCCCAGCATGCCCTGGGCTTCCCACAAACCATCAGCAGGACCTCCCACTCTTACCCACCCACATTCCCAGCATGCTCTGGGGTTACCACAGCCATTTCCATTCATGACCTGGGGTCAAAGCCACTTCTGGGGTTACCACTGCTTATCTCCAAAAGGAGTTGGGGCGTTTGTAATTCAGCTGAGGCTAGCTCATAAAACCACATTATAAGACAGCTACTTAAACAATTATGACTCTGTTTATTGTTTTTCTTTAAAAAGGAAGTTATTCTTCATAGTTAATTTGTTCTGCAACCCATGAGATTTATCTGGCTTGGTTAGCTCTCTCGGCCGCCACCACTTGTTATCTACAACAACTTTTATTCATTTACTTCACTACCTTCAGTGAGCTGTCTGCAGGAGGCTGGGCCAGGAGGGAAGGAGGCTCAACAGCTACAGTGCGGAATGGGGGAGGGGGAGGTTATACCTCTGGCTTCTGGGTGGGGGAAGGGAACTGTGACTGGGGGCCCGATGGGAAATTTCTGCCACTTGTATGAAAACTGGACCTTTTTACTTGCCGTTTGGAGCTGCAGCTGCAGAGTAAATGCTTTTTGTGAGGGCACCAATCTATTGTGCACTGAACGGGCTTCAGTTCCTGACCCTGTGGGACCTTAGGCAAGTCACTTAACCTCTCAGTGCCGCAGCCCCCTAGCCGTAAACTGCACATGCCAGGCCCATCCCCACCTCTCTCACCACCTATTTCCAGAATTAATTGGATAATGCTCACATAGAGCTTTGAGCTTCCCAGAAAGAGAGGCACCTGAAACACGGGACAATTATTCTAATTATAACTGCCTCAGACCTGTGTACATAATTTTGCCTTTTAATGTTATCTCTGTACATAATGGTTGAAGAGGAAAGGCCACTTTTCCCAAAGGGGATGGTTTTAAGAAGCTCCATTTTCAAAAAAGAACGGAGCTTATAAAATAAAAGCACATTCACTCCTGCCGGCGCTTGTAAAACTTCCCTCCAGCCAGTCCCCGCAGACAGCCTCTGAGGTCTTCAGCCATGATTGGCGGGAGCAGCCAGACAGGGAAACGTGGCTCCTTCCCCAGGGACTCAGGCCACCGGAAGGGCATCGTGATGAAGGTGGCCACTTCCCTCTTTGGTCTCTAAAATGGGTTGGTGTGGGGTCCTCTGGGCACACAGTGGGGTGGGCCAGCTCATCGTAGAACCAGCTCTGTGCTCCACCTTGGTCAGACCAGCCACGGTCCACTTGCCTAATTCATGGCTAGGCCTGCGCTGCTGTGTCTGCACTGCTCCTTCAACACACAGCTTGAAGTTCAGGGCTGGATGCAGAGCCAGTTAGAATTGAGCCAGCTAACCATGTTGGTGTACACAGACAAGAGGCAGAGGAGGTACAGAGAGAAGCGAGGGGTGAAGCTTGGCGGGCCCGGGAGAGGGCTAGAGAGAAGCTGCAGAGGAAGATCCGGTTCCCCTGGGGCTCGTGGTACCCATGCCCCTTATTCTTCCCATTCTCCGAGCTCCTTCAGTAAGCCCCTGTGACTAGAACTGAGGAAGCACACTTCCGAGCCTGGCAACACAGCTTCCCTCCCAAAGTTGCTCCCTGGGTAGAGCCATGGCTAGATGCTATAGAGACAGGGCTGTACCACTCGGGGGATCGCTCGGAAACCGGACCTTCCCCCACATCTCAGGACCAGCAACAGCAGCAGAAGCCCACCATTCACCAGTGGCAGACTCTGTCCTGGACACAGACACACATTGCTTCATCTAAACTCACAGGGGCCAGATGAGGGGGTGCTAGCATCACCCCAGGGAAGAAATCAAAACTGCCAGAGTTGAAGAACTTGTTCACAGGGCCGAATAGTAGGGAACCCCGGGATTTGAACTAGTTCTCTCTGACTCCTGACCTCAAGCTCTTGCCACCCGCTCTACTGCATCTCAAGATCCTGCAACCCCTCCCTGATGCCTGCCACCCCAAGGGCACAAAGGGTAGACTCTGAGGCAGCAGGTAGCCCAGCCCCCACCTGGTGACCCCCATCCCTGGGACAAGCTAAGTTCTTTCCAAGCCTTTGGCTCTTCCATGAGCCAGCTGCTAGTTTTTGGCCAAGGTATCTACCTGGTCCGGGCTTCCTCAGCTGTAAAATAGGAATAATAATATTCCTTAGCAGAACTTTTGTGGAAATCAAATAAAAGAACATAAAGAGCTTTGTCAGCTCAGAACTTCTGCATGAACGTGAGCTCTTCATCCTTGTGCCTCCTGACTCCACTGACGGTCTCCAGTCTCCTTTGAAGCCAACAGACGGATGTCACCAGCGTGGCCCTCAGATCCGGAATTCCCAGGGACTGAGGCGGGAATCGTGATGGGGCCTTGCCCTGCATGGCTCCCTGTCTGAACTCGTCTCATTCTCATGAAGTCAAGCCCTGGATCTTCAGGGAGTCTCACCCAGGAATGTCAGGAGAGGGGTCTCAGGATGGGAATCTACAGCAGGGCTAGCCTTATTGAATTGGAGGTGATGGTGTGATCCATAAAACCAGGTGCTGTCACCTGGGGCTCCTCCCAGGAAGTCCCCAAGTCAGTGTGTCCCTTTGGGGAGCAAGGCACAGATGAGAGCCCCCAAGGGCATTTCTGCACACCACATCTCTGATTGGCTGTGGCTGAGACCCATCCCATCCAAAGGTCTGGAAGAACCACATTTAGTTCAAGCTAGAGAGTGAGTTTGATGAACCAAGAAAGCATCTGTCAAGCTACCTGCCAGCCTTCGCTGACGGCCAAGCCATATGCTGAATGTCGGGAGGACCAAGGTGGGACATAGAGAGAGGGAATGTGAGGGTCCAACCTTGGGAAGCCCTGAGTCTGCAGGGGAGGCTAAGAGGAATCCTCGCCTTACTTGGGCCCAGGAGAGGCTGAGACTGCTGCGCAGGGAGGAGGGGCAGGAGAGTGATAAGCTGGAAGAAGGAAGGACTGGTTAGAAGCAGAGAGGCTACCTCTGCCTGCCAGGCCAGCTCGTGCAGGTCCAGGAGTACAGGGGATGGGTGTTGGCGCACTGCGTGGCAGGATGGGCAGGCTTGTTTGTCCTGGGATCATGGGCAAGTCACTAACCTTCAGGGCACTGTCACTTTAAGTGATAAAACAGCATCAGAGGACTGTGGGGAGGAAGTATATCATCATTATGCTGGTTTTTATGACTGGCAACTAATAATGATTGCTAACTGCACAGAGCTGAATGCTTTATAGGAATTATCTAAGTTTAGCTTCCCCCAAATCTTATGAGACGTACTATTCCCATTTTAGAGAAGGGGAAATTGACACATAGCAAGATGGTGTAATTTGACCAAGACCAGTTAATGCTGAGTCTGGATTTGAACCCCAAGCCTTTCTACTTAATCAGGCCCTTAGCCCAGAACCAAGCTCACGGCTGGGTGACCATGTGAATCAGCGCTGGCTGGAGGAATAGAACGTAAGCCACACAGGCAATCTTTAATTCTCTGGTAGCCAAATAAAAGAATCGAGTGAAATTAATTTTAATAATGTATTTTATTTAATCCAACATATCCAAAAGATTATTTAACATGTATTCAGTGTAAAAAATATTGAGCTATTTTACATTCTTTTTCTCCTACTAAATCGTTAAGATCTGGTGTGAATTTACACTTCCAGCCACTATTCAAGCACTCAAAAGCCAAATGTGGCTCCTGATGGACAGCACAGGTAGAAGTTACCCTTCAAAGCAACACTCTTGGAGGGGAAAGGAGGTGTCATTAATAATTAAGAGGAGGCAGTGCTTCCCTGGTGGCGCAGTGGTTGAGAGCCCGCCTGCTGACGCAGGGGACGCGGGTTCGTGCCCCAGTCTGGGAAGATCCCACATGCCGCGGAGCGGCTAGGCCCATGAGCCATGGCCGCTGAGCCTGCGCGTCCAGAGCCTGTGCTCCGCAACGGGAGAGGTCACAGCAGTGAGAGGCCCGTGTACCGCAAAAAAAAAAAATAATAATAATAATAATTACGAGGAGGCAGCAGGCATAAACCCGGACACCCCAAAAAACCAGTCCCGGTGGATGCTTGGGAAAGGCAGGTCCCCACCTCCGCAGCCTGAACCTCCCAGGACCTGCGCTCCCTCCCACCTGCACCATCTCTCCTCCCTTCCTCTGCCTTAGTAATCTTTTCAATGAGCCTGTCAGTGCCTCCACTCTATTTTATACGTGTCTACCCTTATCCTTATTACTTCCTTTCTTGTTTCCTTGGGTTTGTTCTTTTTCCAATCTCTAGAGTTGAATTTGTAGCTCATGTGCTGTCAACCTTTCTTGTTTCCTGATAAATATATTTAAAAGGCATAAATTTCCCTCGATGTACTGCTTTCTCTATGTCTCACACGTGACGTGTAGCATCCTCAAGATCAATCCATTCTAGGTTCTCCTAATTTATTATTTGTTTTAAATATGTTATTTAGCTTCCAAACACATAAGAATTTTTAGCTATCCTTTTGCTTTTAATTTCTAATATTATTCCATGGTGACTAGAGCACATCATATATACCTTAATGATCCCTTGGATGGTGACTTCTTTTACGGCCTATCACATGGCTTATTTTTGTAACTGTTCTGCTGTTGGGCCATTCCCTTCTCCTAAAAAGCCATTCACTGCTAGGTACAGCTTCTTGAAAGCACCGGTTAATTCATGGCATCCCTTGTCTGAACCCATCCTTAGCTACAAGCCAGGCCTCGCAAGTCCCCCAAGTCTGAGGTTGGCCTCAAGATCTCCCCATGACCCAACCCCTCCAGCTTCAGGCACCACTTCCACACTCCCTGCCCTCCACCTGCCTGCTCTAAGGGTTCAGCCATGGCTGTCACTCTCCTGGGTCTGCATCAAAGAAACCCCAGGTCAAGAAGGAGCCACAGAAGGAGTCCCACTGGGCAGACAGCTGGGACAGGGAGGGCAATTTCCTGTGCATCCAGCAAGCCATCAGTCGAAGTAAACAACAACGGTAATAATAACAGCTCCCTCTTAATGAGGACTTAATGTAAGACAAGGAGCTGAGAGCTTTACGTGAATGTATTACCTCATTTAATCCTAACAACCTCAACAGTATCCATAACCTGTATATTACAGCTGAGAAAACAGGGGCCACAAAGGAGGGGTCACTTGCCCAAGGCTCAGTCTGGCTACAAAGCTGGAGAACTAGGCTACCCCACTGAGAACATGAGAACAAGAAAGGAAAATCAGGATAGGAAGGCAAAAGGGATTTTCCCAGGCCCCAGAGGCAGTCAGTGGGGCCTTGGGGTCAACCAATCATCCAGGGTCTACTCATCACCTCCAAGAAAACAACGGGCAGAACCCAGAAAGCCTCGCTGCCAAGAAAGCGAGAACCGCCTCCCCAGGGACAAGGAGCCCACGAAGCTGGCAACCCCAGAAGGAGGTCGGGCCCATTTTTATGTAGTCAAGACAGAGTTCCCATCACCTCAGAACACCTCATAGTGACCCCCACAGTCGGGGGACCTGGAAGGGAACAGATGGCGAGGGGCACTTGCGATTTGCTCCTGGACTTGTTTCCCTCCATCGGGTGCCAGAGGGAGCCCAGAGCATGTGGAAAATTTACCGACAGGCGGGTAGACCCTGACTCCAGCCTCACAAATACAACCCAGATAAAGCCATACACAAGCTCCGCCATGGTCCAGACACCTCGTTCCTATTTCTTCTTCCCCCCAGAGCCAAGCCCGCCAAAGGTCATGTACAAGATAGAATTTGACACAATAAGACTCCACTCCCATGTTAATGCCTCTCAGATCGGGCCTGCAAAAAGTGAAATAATAAATTTAGGAAAACAAGCAGAATGACCTGTCTGGTTGGTTGGTTTTTCTAGATACCATCTACATATTTTAGAAACGTACAACCTTCTAATAGAAATGAATAAACTACTCAACCATAAAGTTGCTATAGAAGATATGCTTGTTCTGATTCGAAAGGGCATCTGCTATCTGCAATATTGATAATACTTTTCAAATTTCATCTGCTTTTGTTTGCATTCTGTGTCGTCTGTTTAAACACACTGGGAATAATAATGAATCCCTGCATTATCTCTACTTTTTCAAGGCCGAACATATAACTTTATCACAAAAATAATTAAAATTCTTTGGCACTCTTGTATCTTTTCCATTAAACGTTATCAACCAGTGACAATAAACTAACATGAGCCCAAGGCTGGCCATGGGCTGCCTTTACAAAGAATGTATTTGTCCCCGGGCAAGAGACATGAATTTTCAGTTTACGGGGTCAGGCAATCCTGAAGTTTTTTACAGAAGGAGACCACAAATCTATACCTCCTGTCCCCTAACAGGGGCTGGCGGTGGGCACGGGGCGCCCCATAAATTCTCAGGCAAGAATACACTTTAATAGGCAAAAAACCTTGGCAGCCTAGTAATTCTGAGTTGCAAATTTAAATATTTTACATATCATTAGACATTAAAAACAAAGATTTATGCGGCTCGTCTCTGTGGAGTGAGGACCCTGTAGACTTCACCCACAGCCATGAATCTGCGTGAGCTTCATTAGCCGAGCATCTTCAGCGAAGGAAGCGCTTCGAGTGGAGGCTGCCTCTAAATCACAGCTTTCATTTTCCCGCCATCAGGAGGCACTTGAGGAGACCCCTCCCCTGAGCAAGGCCTCCACCAGTACCCTGACCTGCAATGGCAGTGACCGTAGGCGGGACCCAGCCTCCCCACCTGGCCAGGCCCAGCAGGCAGGAGCCCCTGCTCTACAGCCTCAGGCCCAGGGGCTCCCTGCCAGGATGCCCTGTGCAGGGAGGCTGGGCTGGGGGCCTGCTGGGTACTTCTCAGAGGCCGGTTAACACACATCCCTGGGCCCTTGGTTGACAGCCTCAGATGAGGAAGAGGAGAGGGACGGGGAGAGGGAGACAGAAGAGGTAGGACTTCCCACGGTCACAGGCTGTGCTCCTCAATGGCCTGGCCCACAGTGTCCCACTGCACAGCTGTGGCTGACTGTCCCCTGTGCCCAGGAGTCCCTCCTTGATATACCCACGCTTGTCTCAAAAGCCTTCCTACACTTCAAGCTGTTCACAGCCCTCACTAGGTAGGAAGACCCTCAGCTCCCAGAGGCCTCCAGCCCATTCCCTCCGGTGCCATCGCTCAGGATTCTCCCAGCCTCCTCTCCCCACCCGACCCAGAGGCTCCTGGGCTCCAGATTTCCTTCCCCCTCAGCCCAGGAGGACCCTCCCCAGTGTCCTCAGTCTATGCTTTCCCAGTGTCTTGTGCTCCGGCAGGGGTCCCTCACTGGCCTTACTAGCTGTGTCTTTTACTCTTTATGCGTCTGATGCTTTGACATCTGGGACCACGCTGACCCTGGAAGCACTGCCCCTTCCAGGGCCACCTCTACCATCCCTAGAATAGAAAACGACTATGCAAGCTAACCAAGCCAGAGCCCACACCCCCAACCTCATCCTTTATCTGGGCCACTATGCCCCTGCCCTTATCACCCAGGGAACTAGGGACAGCCTCTACTCCCCAGAACCCACCGAAATTATTCAAACTAGCCAATCCCAAGCCTGCTTACCCTGCCTTGCCTGTTCTTTCCTGTGGAAACCATAGTAAAGGCTCCTGTCCACATGCTTCCCTCGCCCCCTCTGCCTCCTGACCGACACTTGTGTTCCCCCATGTGGCCCTGTGCTGTGTGATGTGCCCCTTCCTCTTGAGAAGTGTGATAAACTACTGTTTCAATGGCAATCATCTCCTGATCTGTTGGCCTTATCATACCTCAAATTTTCTATTAATACACTATATCTTAGAGCATACAGCGGGTGGACATGAGTATTTATACTAAAGCATTTAATATGTTTGTCTTTTGATGGAGCACGAGCCGTCTGGATGCCGCAGCACCGCCCCCACCCCCCCCGCCCCCGTTTCCTCTTTTATCATGTGCTCCTTCCCGACCCGAAGGCTCATGAGTTGGGATCCCGGGCTGTAGGCTGGCTCTTCTGGTGGCTGAAGTGTGAGGAGGAGGGAATGATGCACCCTTTGGGGATGGTGGGGAGCAATGTGCTCCCGGGGTGTTGGGCCCTGGTGGGCTTAGGACATGGAGGAAGAGTGGGTTTGGTTTGGTTTGGTCCTGGACAAAACAGCAGCACCACTGTGTGCCTCCAGCCCAGCTTCATTCTGTGGAGTCTGTGTAGATCTCTTCAGACCTCAGCGGAACCCAGAAATACCAGCAAAGCCCGCCCCAGCCTGAGACGTCATCTCACTCAACACCTTCCTCTTCCTCACCCTCACATGGGGAAACTGAGTCCCAGGGACAAGAAGGGATGGGCACAGAGGACCCAGCAGCTGTATCCTTCTGGGTACACGTGGAGGATGCCACGTGTATCCTCCCACACGTAGTGGGACTCTCCACTGTCATGCCGAGTCCCACTAGCAGACAATAACAGAGCAAAAAAGACACAAGTCCACAAAACAAAACAGAGAGAATGGGGAGAGCTGCAGTGGCAAAGAAGAGATTTTGACAGGAGTTCGAGAGATGGAGCAGTAACAACTGAGTGAGTGGGCCAGGGGGACCGGCAGGTGTCCCTGCAGCGGGGGCCACTTGGGGACCGGAAGCACGGGTCTTTCTGGGTGTGGGGTGTGACAGAGAGTCAAATCAGTCAAGAGAACACCCCTGCCGTGCCAGCAGAAAGTGGAGCTGGTTCTCTGGAGAAGCTGAACAGAGGCGGCAGATTCCATGATGAGAGCAAGGGGTACAAAGAAGCCTCACAGGGCACGGTGAGCTCCAGGACTCCAGACTGATGGCTGTGCTCATCTACCCACTTCCTTGCCCACAAGAGATGGCAGGGTTTTTCATACCACTGAGACCTGTAGCAAGTCCTAGTTGCCCACAGAGAGGCCCCAGCTGGCCAGCCCTGCACACCAACCTCCCAGGGAGAGTCCTTACTCCTTCACACCAAGATACACAGGGACAGCCAAGGGCCACCAGACATCTAAAGACATTCTCCAGTGTGAGACACAGTTGCCAGAAGAGGAACTTGGGAGAGATGGAAGCAACGCAGGAGCAGCAGAGATGCCTACAGAGCTCTGGAATGTTTCTCTCACGTAATTGAAACTCTATGCCCACAGAACTGCAACTCCTCACTTCCTCTCCTGTCCCCCTCCACCCCCAGTAACCACCATTTCATCTTCTGCTTCTATAGGTTTGACTTCTTTTGGTGCCTCACATAAGTGGGATTGTGCATTTGTCCTTCTATCATTGGCTTATTTCACTTAGCTTAATGTACGCTTAAAAATTTGTTAAGAGGGTAGGGTTCATGTTATGTGTTTTTCACCACAGTTTTCTAAAAGAGAGGAACTGCCCACAAAGTTGTCATTAGTGCCTCAGAAAAGTAAGAAAGAACATGACTCCATGAAATAGTAACCAGAGACTGACAAAAAGACATTCACTAAGGAAGGAAGGAAGGAAGGAAAGAAGGGAGGAAGGGTTTTTTAAAGAGTTTTTTAAAATTAGAAATATAAGGGCAAATTTTTAAAACATCAGGAGAATGGTTGGAAGTTAAAGAAAGGAAATCCCTCAGAAGTGGAACAGAAAGAAAAAAGATGAAAATGGGAGACAATAGATTGGAGGATGAGGTGGAATGGAAGCCTGACAAGAGTTCAGAAAGATGTGATGGAGAAAAGCCAAGGCAGAACACTTTGAAAGAAGTGGAAGTGATCAGAGAAACAACTGGAATTGAAAGACATAAGTTTCTAGACAGAAAGAGCCCATCATTGCGGGATTTCAGAGTGGACAGGTAAAGAAAGGATCTGAAAGCTGTCAGAGAACAAAACAAGCCATGTCTGAAAGACTGGGACTAGGAAAGGCCTCACTCAGGGTTCTCAAAAACCGTCCTGCTACCAAGATGACCATGGGGCAATGCCTTCAACATTGGGACGGAAAATGCCTTCCACCTAGAATTCTAGATCCAGCCAAATGGCCAGTTAAGAGGGAGGATGTACAGACTACACGTCAAACAGCAAAGTCTGAAAAAAACTACTTACCAGGCACCTTTACTCAGAAAGTTACTGGAGGGTGTGTTCCACCAAAACGAAGGGATAAACCAAGAAAAAGGAAGACAGTGTATGAGAAATAAGAGGGTTACAGTCACTTCCCAGGCTGATGTGGAAGGGAGACACCAGGAGAGCAGCTGAGCCCCATTCCAGAGAGCAACCAGCCGAGCCAAATGCTCCCTGTGAAGGGAGTCTTCAAGGGGAAAAAAATGGAAATGTCAGACAGCCCGATATGTTGACAGTTGTGATAGGAGTTTACAGTTCTGGCGGGAAATTTGGGCTTAAATTACATTCTTTTTAAAACAGTAGAACCAGCAACAAACAGAAACAATTAGAACAGCTAAAAGAGTAGACGATGGCTGCCCTGGGGAGCCAGAATGAGGGTGTGGAAGGGCAGGACAGAGACTATAAGTGAAAGTGTTTTTCACTTAGAAGCCATCTCATGTTTTAAATTATGCATGTATGTTTGCTACACACAAATTAAATGTATAAAAAGGAAGTTGTATTTAAATAGGATTGTGTGTTAAGATAGCTCAAGGATAAATTCTCTTCAGAAGTGTGCCTCAGTGCTGGCAGAAGCAGGGTCCCACTCCTGCATCTCTGCAATACCTGGCATGCAGTTAACCAGGTCCAGATGGGGCCAAAACGTACAATCTTGGGAGAGAAATGAAGCATCATTTCAGGGCTGGACAGCCTGGTCTCAGATGCACCCTTCTCAGGTCCTCAAGAGATGGACACTTGGCTGGCCAAGGAGGTGAGGGCTCCCGAGACCTGGGAGAGGGCACAGCCCTGTGGCCTAGACTCTACTTTGTACCCTCTCTGGGATGGGTTCACTGGGCCCCAGGCACCAAGGTGAGGATCCAATCTGGGCCCCTGCAGCCCCAGGGTCTCCGGAAACCTCTCTTCCTCAGGAGCCACAGGAAGGTAGGGTTGCTGAATGCTGCCCGAGGCCCTTACACACTGTCCTTCCCTCCCAGGAAGAGGGGCTTCTGGCTCCGCTGGAGCCAGAAATCCATACTGCTAATATGATGAGATTGTCCTCCCTCGGAGATGGATTTTTTTTCCAATACCCCAGCCAGAAAGCAGGCTGACTTCCTGTGTCAGCACATTCCCCCGTCCTCACAAGCCAAGCACACGCCGGCCTGGCCCCACAGGGAACCAGGACCCCCAGCCTGTCCCAGTGGTGACAGCCATCCACCTCTGTGCACAGCCCCCTGCCAGTCCCAAAGGCTGCATCCTTCCTTCTCTCTTCCCCCAAGCGGTGGACACCACCGTTCCCACCACTCACAGGAAGGAAGGTCACGCTGAGGATGAGTGCTGGGGGGGCCAGAGAACCCAGGGCCCACTCTCTCTACCGCACTGCAGGTGCCCTTCCTGGTACAGTGGCCTCAGCTGCCTCATGCTGTGGCCTTGACCCCCCCAACTCCTCCAGGCAGCGTGCCCAGGGCCTTAGGCTGGGAGAACCCAGAGGCGTGGGCCATCAGATTGGCCTTCTGGTGCCTGGAAGCTGCTGACATGCAGTGTCAGCCGAGAGCAACACCAGGAGCTCCCACTGCCCCTGGCACCGCCCCTCCTCACCTCCCTTCCCCCTACTAGGCAGACCTTCAGCCTTCTGGCTCCTCAGCTGTGTTCCTCCCGCTCTAGCCAGAATTACTATTTTTTGTGATCTTTCGGATTGAAACAAAAAGGATTTTTCTAATGGCATTCCCCTCTGGCCCTTGGCAGCGGAGGGGCCGAGGGAGGGGAGCGGGCTTGAGGACTTGGGACAAGGTTAGGAGCGGAGACCAGGCCGACGCAGGGCTTGCAAGCACACACACATGGCCCCGGGCCTGGCACTGTAGATCTCATTCAGCTGCTGGAGGAAGCCCCCCTTCCTTCCCCCAAGCCCCATGCCCAGGCACCTGTGCCCCAGAGGCCTGTGGGCATTTCCCACGTGCAAGGTGCCATCCTTCTTGTGCCCATGTGTGCATGGACCTCTGTCTGGCACTGCGGGGACTGTTGAAGGAGGCCTGACCCAGCCTCAGAGGAACACACATTCTAATGGGAGGAGACAAGGAACATGGAGGGCATAGGCCAAGGTGGACACAGGTGAGCAGGCTGGTCCTCAGGGTCTACAGAATGTGTGAGAGAGTGTGCGTGTGTGTGTATGTATATGTGTGCATATGGGTGAATGTGAATATAATTGTGAGTATGTGTGTTGTGTGTGTACATAAGTAGAGGTACTGTGAGCTAGTAGGAGCATGTGTGACTATGTCAGAGAGTGTGTGTGTGTGTGTGTGTGTGTGTGTGTGTGTGTGTGTGAGAAAGAGAGAGAGGGAGAGAGAGAAGGAGAATGTGGGAGCATCCCCCTCCCTGCCAGTGACGTCCCATGCCGCTGATGGTGTGATGTGACTGCCATACCTTGTTAACTCCTGAAGGCACCCTTCTCATATTCAGCTACATGAATGGCATCTCTACTGTGGTTCAGTGCACAGCCTGTGCAAATGTATACCACAGCCCCACTCGGAGACCTAATATCACCACCACCCACTGAATATATAAGGTGAGGTCACACGAGGCCCAGGCAGCCCTCCTCAAAACGCTTATGATCACAGTGCCAAGGCCAGCCCTTGGTTCCCTTTTAAAGAGACCACAGGGATCTTCCCAACAGCCTCAGTCTTGTACTTGAGATCTCTTCCACCCTGTTTCACCATCCCAGGGGCTGTCAGGACAGTGACTGTTTCCTTGTTCTGGGGGTAGGGCAGCCAGGGCGGGTGTGAGTGGGCCTCGGGTATGGATCTGTGGGCTACAGGAAAGAGATTTCAGATCAGGGAATAGGAACAGAGGGTGGTGGCCAGTGTAGACAGCTTGGCCACAGACTCACTGGGCAACGTTACCACCTCTGAGCCTCGGTTGAGGGGCTGGACTCCGGGGGTCTGTCCCGAAGGCCCCCTCCCTACAGCTCTCCCGAAGGATCAGCATCCCTTGGCTTCTACCGAGCTGAGTGGGAGCCAAGGATCACTGGGTTCGGGGTCCTGCCTGCTGCCCTGCGCCTCTCTCCGTGGCCTCTTCCAGAGTTTTCTCATCATTGACTTAACACTGTCGGCTGAGCACATCACCTTTAATAATGTTGTGAGGGCACTGACGGGGGCATGCCGGCCCCTAACACACCCAGGCCACACTCCTGGGTAAGGAGAACGTCAGTGGCTGGCAGGGCTGGGGGGCAGGAGCCCCACTCTGAGACCCCATACTCCCCTAACTCCAGAGCCTCCGTCTCATGTGTGGGCCAATCAAGATTCAAGTATTCATGTTCCTAGCTTCCTGGGACCCCAACCAGCCCCGCAGTCCAGGTGGGGGTGAGGTGGGGGGTGGGTGCAGAGGAGAGGTGCCGGGATGTGGCAGCAGGAGGGCAACTGAGCAAGGAGCTGCTCAAAACCCGCCTGCCCCACTCTCCCCACCCTGCTCCCGGCTCACAAAGGGCCTGCCTCCCCTTCGCTTCCTATTCAACCATATCTCTCCATTGTCAATAAAAGCCATTTTTAAGGTCAACTATCTCCTTCCATCAACAGCCAACCCCACATAGCTCCGAAGGAATCAGCCCCAGCACCACATCGTGAAATAAAAATTAAATTGTAGTTGGGCTTTTAAATCAACTCAATTAAAATAAAGAGATTCTTGGCTTGATATAGGGAAATATTTGTATTTCCAATTCTATTTATTAATACATTGACATATGTGCTATTTTTTAAATGTAACACTAAGTGCACTTTCTGTCAATGCCATAGATTTTTTAATAGACTGAGAAAATGCATTTCATTTCTTCTTATTTTCCTTCGATACATCATTTGGTTCTGCTTTTTTGCCCGCATGAAATTCATTTTCTAATGGAAATATTTGTTTTGTAAATCAAATATGTATTATGCACAAAATGCAAAGCACAAATTAAATTATGTTAATGAAATGAAAGAGATATGAAATGCATATTTCATGGACAAAACCTAACCTCAGCAAACAACCATTTCTTGATAAAATCTTTAAACACAATCTCATTCTGTGACAGACATATTGTTAAAGTAGATAGCACCTCATTTAAATGGTTTCCTTTAATATTAGCGCTTAGTATATAATTGTAAATAACTTTGGGGATGAAAAACCAATAATGAAATACTGTCTTTAATAGTTTGCTATTGATGTCAGCATAAAATTTGTCGTAGTTGAATATTGGAAATTGGGAGTGCATAGAAATATTCTCAAAAGCCGTAAATGATTGCATATTTAAATAGAGCTGACTAAGGCAAAGATGTTATAGATATTAGTAATAGGCAGAAAATTATGCTGACCTAACATTATTTGACAAAACCCACTGTTTTAAATTAGATATTGGTTACACTTAATGAATAATAGATTTTGTAGGTGTTGTTTCTCCGGTCATAATGCTGATGATATGATATGTCGGGGATTTCTTAGTCATCTTCTGGACAATAAACACAGCCTCGGCTCACGAAGGTCGAGCGAAAGGCCACTGGATGGCAGGTCAGTGCTCTCTGCTGGAGAAGTGCTCCCCAGGGAGGAGCCACCCAAGACGCGGATGGGGCCATAGAGACTGTTCCGTGCCCACCGGCAAACTGGCTGGCTTGATTGGACCCAGCCGGAGATGGGCCAGGCTCTCTTGTGTGGGACCTGTTGGAAGCTCCGGCCAGAAGTACAGCCTCACTGGGAATGCCAACACTGGGGAGTGACAGGGTCCTGGCTCCAAGTACAGAGAAGCCACCAAAGGACATTCATCTTCCCCCATGTCACCTTTATCACCACCACACGGAATATGGGAAAGGACAGCTTATGTGTACAGAGGCCAAGCATGATCATGACTGGGACAGACTGGGTGAGAAAGGTGACCATGGCCACTTGGACTTCCTTGCTCCCTGCTGTGGGCGTGGACACACACACATTCACATGCACTCACAAGCACATGGTTACACTCACGCTCACACTCCTCTAGGCCACCTGGGTTGCCTACAGATGTTCAAAGGGCTTTTTGTGATTTGCAGCCATGAGCAGCAGTCAGGATCCCGTCGTCCTGCACTATCAGAGCCGCACGGGGCACTTGCCGGAGATCCCAGACCCTCTGTCCTCAGGGTCTGCTCAGAACACAGGGATGTCACGGGTGTGCGTGTGTGTGGCACATGCTTTGTGAGTGCCCTGTTATGTGTGCGCTCTCACGGCTGCATGTCTGGGGGCGCGGGGCAAGTGGGTGTGGCATGAGGAGGGCGGTGCAGGACAGAGAGGGAGTGAGGGAGTCGCGGGAGGGAGGCCGGTGTGAGCAGCCAGCTCCTCAGGTTCTTGCCGGTGCTTCTGAAAAGCAAGCACTTAAGACTCAGGATTTCACGGAGGAGGGGGAAGAAGGAGAAAAGAAAAAAGAAGTCTTGAACTCCTCTGCCGTGTTTTCCTAACACCATGCTTTCCTAGCCCCTTCTTCCCGAAAAGTGAGCCTCTGAACCCTAAGCCTGGAGCAGGGGCTGGACCCTCTCCCTGTTCTGACCGTGCCCTGCTGTGTGGCTTTGGATAGGTCACTCCCCCTCTCTGTGTCCTCATTTGCCAACCTCAAAGGACAGCCTCAGTGATAGCCAAGGTCCTTCCCAGTTCTGCAGTTGGAGATTTGAAGGCACCACACCTGCCCCAAGACTTAAGCTCTACCCAGCAGAGTGCACAAGGTATCAGACCCTTGGGGTCAACCGTGACGTTACTGGGACGGCTGTGCTTCGGGGGCAAAGGGAAAGCCCTCTGTGACCCCCTGCAGCGCGTGCTGGGGCAGCTGCTCGCCCCGACAGACAGTGTGTGTGGAGGACTGACTGGTCCTTCGCAGTGAACAGGGCGCTAGTTTCTGCCCGAAAGGCCCACGGTGGATGAACGGAGGAGACGCCCACTGCCAAGGCCTGTGCTCCCCAGCAGGGACACGCAGCTTCCAGCTGTCTCCAGGCCCTCCACAGCTGCCGCCTCTGCCCAAGCTGAGGGCTGCACCTGGAGTTCCACCCTGACCTCCTGACAGAGTCCCCACCTCACCAGACTCCCAGCACCCGCAGGGCCTGCAGAAATAAAAAGAACAAGCCATCAGAACAGGTTGGAGTAACTTGTTAGGGTATGTCCTGTGTACACACCCAACCCTGGCACCATCCAGGGCAAACAGGAAGAATCTAATGGACGCTGATCACTGTATTTCCAGCAGAGACAAGGTACGCAGCCATCTAACCCACAGCTACTCTTCGGGCACCTACAATGTGCCAGGCAACCTGCCCAGCGCAGGGAACCCGTCAGGGTGCACAGTGGGGGGCAGAATCGTCCTCCCTCGTCCCTCCCTCCGTGGAGTTCACAAGACAGTCACACTCCCCTGTATAATTTTGTGTGTGTGGTGACAAAGCCACAAAGGAAACGCATACACATTAGTTTGTCAGCTGCCATAACAAAGTCCCACAGACCAGGAGCTCAGACAACAAAAACATGTTCTCCCCCAGCTCTGGGGGCCACAGGTCCACGGTCACGGTGTTAGCAGGCTGGTGAGGAAGGCTCTGTTCCGGCATCTCCGTTAGCTCCTGGGAGTTTGCTGGTAATCTCTGACGTCCCTTGGCTCATGGACACATCACCACAGTGTCTGTCTTCATCCTCACGTGGCGTTCTCCCTGTGCCCAAACCTCCCCTTTCTATCAGGACTCCAGTCATATTGGGGCAGATGCTCACCTACTCCAGTGTGACCTCATCGAAACTAATTACCTCTGCAGTGACCTTATTTCCAAATAAGGTCATATTCTGGGGTACTAGGGGTTAGGACTCCAACATAGGAACGCGGAAAGGGGGAAATTCAACCCTTAACAGCATAAGAGCCTACCCCTGGTCAGGCAGCAGGCACAGGGGTGTTGGGACCTTCAGAGGGTGAGGTAGCAGGAGTCTGCCAGTTGGGGCAGGGGCCTGGCCTTCGTGCGCCTCTGGGTGCTCTGAGCCCGCAGATCCCCCTGGACAGCCCGGAGTCCCTCCCTCTTGCTCCCAGGCCAGGTAGGGGCTGCAGAGCCTCATCCAGAAGCTGCTCCTGAAGGTGTGGGCAGCTGGGATAGAGGCTGCAGCTCCACGCTGGCCTCTCTCAGGCACCCGGGCCAGGGCCCACGCCTGGCCAGCGATGCTCTGGCCCCGGGGCCCCCAGGCCTGCGGGCAAGCAGGTCGCTTCCCAGGCCTCTGCTCCATCCTCTGGGAATCCCACCGGGGCCTCCCGTGCTGCTTACCTCGCAGCGGGCAAACGTTTTTATCCATTCCCTGAAATTAAACTTGCCCATTTTTCATTATCAAATTCCGAGCTGGTGTCATCTCCCCCATGCCGGCATGCGGCTCTCGTTTACAGAGCCCGAGATTAATATTAGGTGTTTGTAAAAGGCGAATATTAGCTTCTCCCTTATATCTGTCAGAATTAATAACTTCCCCATCACAGATAACTCCGGGTCAATATTAGATTCGCAGATGAGGCTGGAAATAAAATGTATGGAAATATAACGTCTCATTTGTACATATTCAAAAGAGGTCCTTTCATTATTGAAATTCGGCGGCAACTGTTCAAAGGTCAGAGGACTTGGTGGCCTGGAAATACCCACCATCTGGCCTGAGCAGTCGCGGGCGAGGACACATTGGTGCCCCTCCACGGGGAGCCTGGGAGGATCAGGGGCAGCTCTGCCAGGGACTTTATAGGGCAGAGAGGGATAGAGAGCTTACCCACCACTGTCCCGAGCTCATGCTGGGACCAAAGCCAGGGCCTGGCGTGGGCACCTTGCCAGTGGCTGCCGTCCATATGCCCTCCCCACCTCAGTGCCAAATTGGGGGCACAGGTCCCCTCCCTTCCCTCTAGCAGCCAGGTACTGGACATGCAGGCACCAAGGGGTTAACAGCCAGTGCTGCCAAAGGACCCACCTTCTCCCAGAAAAGCCAAACCACCCCCAGCCTCGCCCACCAAGATGCGGGAGGCAGGAACAGGCCTCAAGACTGGCAGGCCGGCTCCCCGTTTGGCAATCGCTCATGAATCATAATTGACAAGCAGAATTTTTCCCGTGAGCGGCAAGGGTGCTTTATTTAGTTGTTTCTATTTTATCTGCTTGCAGGAGATGATGGAGCCCCCTCCTCACCACTTTGGCTGTTTCCCATAATAATAAAACTCTCCAAGAGGCCAGGGCAAGTCCATGAACGCCTCCCGCGCTGGTGAAAGGGTATCTTGGGACTCCGGCCGCGTGTAGGAGGTTACAGGAGCCACTAGGAGTAACAAAGAGGGTGGAACACACTCGCCGGCAGGGAGGGACCACCGAGCCCACCCACCGCCCGCTGACCTCTCCTCCCTCTGCGAGGGGTCCTAGCCCTCCAGGACCCCGTGTGGCAGACGGACAGAGGAGGCCCACCCTTGGTCGCAGAGGAAGAGGACGGAGTGCCCAGAACAGCCCCCGGCCACGGAACACCTGCCCTGACGCCGCCAGACCTTGCTCAGAGCACAGACCCAGAGGGGTCTGCGCAGTCAGCTGGGTGGCCCGACTCTTCTCCCTGGAGGCCTGCCTAGGCGAGCCCACGATGGCTGGCATCCTCGTGGAAGCTGAGTGAAGGGGTGGGGGTCTTGAGTGCGCCCCACACCCGGAAACCCGCACTGCCTTCCGGCGCCAGCGGGCAGAAGGACAGCCCTCCCCTTGGGGAGCTGAGGAAGGCGGCCCGGGAAATCCCTCTGCCCAGCCCCACGGCCCTGCCAGGCTTGGGAAGGCCTTTCTTTTCGGTGCTAAGAAACCCCTTTCTGGTTCCCATAAATGAATTAAGCTCTTCCCTACAAACGGGCTCCCTCCAGCTGGGCTGGCATTGAGGTCGTGGCCCTGGGGCCTGAGTCTTTGTGAGGAAGGGGCCCCTGCTCTGGGGAAGATGAAGGGGAAAAGCCCTTCTCTTTCTTTCCTCCTAAGCCCCTCAAACTCACTGTGACCCACAGTTAAATCCCTTTTAACAAGGCTCACTTCCTTGCCCAACCAGTTAAAACTCCAAAAATAAACACGGCCCAGAGCAGGCTTTTCCTGCAGCTTTGGAGGCCGCTGGGGAGGAGGGGGCCCCTTGCCTGATGGGGGGCACTGCACTGCCTTCCAAAACGGGGTGCTGGGCCTGTCCCAGCCGCCTGGAGTCCCTCCCGAGAGCAGCCCCTCTGATCTGAGAAGCGGCAGCTCCAGGCAGGAGCTGGGGGCCACCGTCCCTCCATAGTGGGTTCCCCCTGTGTGACACTCATGCTGCTGAACCAGGGCTGGCAGCCAGCCTCGGGCCCTCCTAACCCTAACCCTCCCTGCCTGACCCTTGTCGGGGGCTGTCGAGCTTGGGGTTTTAGGACAAGGTGCTAGAGCATGAGTGAGGGGCTGGGCGAAGGGTGCTCATCGGCAGGACAGACACATCCCCCAGCCCCCTCTGTGCACATGAGCTGTAGCCACAGCCACCCGGGGGCCCCCAGGGGCCCCCTCGGAGAGGTGAGCCACTGAGCATGTGGGGGGCGCGTGCCCTGGTCCCTCTGAAACCTGTAGGGGGCGCTCCTCCCTTGCCTCTTCTCAGAGCTGGCTGCCCCTCAGAGGACCTCGGAAATGGAGCCGGCGGCTCTCACACAAGTCCCCGCGCTGCTGGCGAGCCCTGCAGCCCTCTGTCAGGGGCCGCTGGCGACTCTGCGGCTCAGGGCTTGGGGTTGGGGGGCGCCCATGCCTCTGCTCCTCCTCCCTCAGCCCTCTGGCCCTGCCCCGGGCCTCGAGGAAAGCAGCTTGTTGAGAAGCACCCAAAACCCACTTGCTCTCTCTGTTCCATGCGGGATAAACATCCATCCATCTTCCATCTGTCCATTCCCCAAATATTTATTAAGCATTTGTTATATGCATGATACCATTCTGAATACTAAGGTATAGCAGCCAATATGACAGGTGAAATGCTTGATCCAACACGCCTGCAATGAAACGAAGCCACCAGAGAAAACCAGAGGCCAGGCTGGTTTACTTGGAAAGTCAGGGATGGCTTCTAGGAAGAAGTGATGTTGAGGCCCAGCTGGTGATTCAACAGGCTCAGGAAAGAACCACAAGCCAAGGATAGCAAGCAAAAAGCCCAGAGCTGCAAAGTACTTGGTGTGTTCTAGAAAACAGTAGGACAGTGTGACTCACATTTATTAAGGAAGAAGCCAATGTCACTTTCCATGGCTCCCACTCAGCCCTGTCTACTTCCCACCGGAGATGCCCTAGGTGGGCTGTAGTGGGCTCTGGCCTGCCCCTGGGCAGCCTCAGAAGGGCGCCTGGGCCACCAGAGAACAGGAGCAGTCAAGAGGGTCTTGGGGGCCGTCGAGTGGGGAAAGGAGGTCCATGTGTGAGCCCTCCCTGACCCGGGGTGGAGCCAACGAGCGTCTGGGCAACGCCTACCCCCAAACCACAAGCACCTTGGATATGGATGCCCCTGAGGGCTCCAGGCCCAGAGCCCAGCTGGCCCGGCACCTCAGCTTCCTGAGGCTATGATGCCATAGCATCATACTTTGCTATGATAACATAGCAAAGTATCCCCGGCTTTGTGTCTTAAACAGCAGACATGTTATTGTCTCACAGTTCTGCAGGCTTAGAAGTCAGAAGTCAAGGTGGTTTCTTCTGAGGGCTGTGAGGGAAGGATCTGTTCCAGGCCTCTCTCCTTGGCTTGTAGGTGGCTGTCTTCTCTGTGTCTCTTCACTCCATTGTCCCTCCCTGAGTGTCTGTGTCTAGATTTCCCCTTTTTATAAGGACACCAGCCATATTAGATTAGGGCCCACCCTACTCCAGTCTGACCTCATCTGAACTAATGACATCTGCCATGACCCTATTTCTAAACAAGGAAATAATTCAGCCTGCTACACATAGGGGCCAGGAGAGGCTACTCATCCCCCTTATCCTCTGGGCGTCTGGCATCATTCATTCTCTCACTCATTCCTTCGCTGAGTGTTTGCCAATGAGCCAGGCATGGTGCAGAGCAGAACCAGATGTGGGTGATGGTTATTGCTGTTTATCACCCCCACCGAGCCACAAGCTTTCAGGGGGCAGGGCTGGGTCTTACTTGCCCACCACTGTATTTTTAGCATCTGACACAGAGGAAGTGCCTAATAAATGTCCACCCGCCAGGTGTCCACAGTCTCAGGGACACACCCACCTGAGCAGTAAGGAGACTGTGTTGAGTGGGGACTAACTGGGAACCCAGGCCCCCTGCTCTGCCCATCCAGCCTGGCTGGGTTTGGGGTTCCTTTTTCCCAACTGGACCCAGTTCGTCAGTCAGCTGAGGTGTGAGAGCCACTCTCTCCTGGCAGCTGATGACTTGGAAGGGTTTGCCTGCCACACAGCACAACCCTCAGATCGTACATGTCCGTTCTCCTGGCTGGAGAGGGGTAACAAAAGTGAAAAACATTCTTGGCTGTCCTTCGGCCCCCGGTACCCATTCACCAAGATCCTCAGAAAGTCACTAGTGTGTGAACTCTTGGGATGGATGGATGGATGGGAAAATGGAGAAATGGGTGGGTGGATGGGTGGATGGATGGAAGGAAGGATGGGTGGGTGGATGGATGGAGAAATGGAGAAGTGGGTGGGTGAGTAGATGGATGGAGGGGTGGATGGATGGATGAATGGAGGGAGGGAGGGAGTCAGTGAACTCAGCCAGACTCCTCTTCTGGAGCCGTGTTCTATTTCACTTCCTCCGTGAGCTACAGCATGAAGTCCATAGTTCTGACCGGCATTCCACGTCTTCCTGGTCAGACCCTGCCTCCTCGGCCTGTCGTCCCCCTGCTGCCCTCCTGGATCCCTCTGACCAACCTGGTTGGGTCTGTCATCACTGCCCCCTACACACTTCCATATCCTATTCACCGCCATCTGCCATGCTGGGGACACTAACACCCCATGTTCCTCCCCTCCTGAAAGCCTCTTTCCTCTCAGGGACTGGAGGGTGGTGCATGGACTACAGGGCACTCAGGGTGATTGCTCCAGCCTGTGAGGCCTGCTCTTAAAGCCATCTGGAGCCCCCGAGTTGCTGTGTGCAGGAAGCAGAGATTTTTGTCCCTTCATAGAGACATGAGACAGCATCACGAGCTTCTCCAAGCAGCAGCCTGCCCATCTAAAACAGACAGTGTAAGCACCGCCTCATGGCACACCCTATGGGGAGTGAAACGGTGAGACGCAGAGTAGGCCCACCACCTGTGGGTGCACAGAGGCTCTAACCATAGGTGGCACTCTTTGTAGACACCCACCATGGCCCTTGGCAGGAAAGCTGGCTGTCTCCTAACTCCAAGCTCCTGGGCCTCTGAGCCTTCTTTACTCTGAGTGCTCAGATTAGCCACGTGGCTGTACCTGGGCTCCAGGTGAGGGTCTGAGCCCAACCACTTTCCAGATTGTGCAAGAGGGAGTGTTTGGGAAGGCTGAATATAGGAGCTCTGCCAAATCCTTCCACCTCTCGGGACCTAGCTGAGAACCCCCACCCCCACCTCCTCCAGGAAGCCTGCCTGACCACCCAGTTGTCAGTCAGCGTAGCCCTCTAACCTCCCCTGAGCTTTCTCCCCTTCCTGGGGTCAATGGCCAGCTCCACCTGCTCCTTCAATTTGATTCCCCAGGCTCAGCCAGACTCAGGAGGGCATGTGATAATTATGGCTTCATTGGAATTGTATGCTTGAGGCTGGAGGACCCCAGAAAGAGTAAGGCTCCTGGGACAAGTGTGGAAACTTAGGGCCATAACAAATGTGTGACCTGCTTTGGGGAAGCCACTCCCTTCAGTCTCTAACCCCACATCATTCCTCTTCTTCAGGTAATAGCTCACACTCTGTGGTTGGGAGATTACATGACCCATGATTAACTAATCCGTGTACCACATCACCCTGGCCAATGATTAGCTCAGGGAAGGACACATGTGACTGTTAAGGGAGCAATTGTCTTTGGGTTGTTAAAGTGATAGAAGCTGCTGCTAATAAGAATAAAACCATCTCGGGACTTCCCTGGTGGTGCAGTGGTTAAGAATCCGCCTGCCAGTGCAGGGGACATGGGTTCGAGCCCTGGTCTGGGAAGAACCCACACACCATGGAGCAACTAAGCCCGTGCACCACAACTATTGAGCCTGCACTCTAGAGCCCGTGAGTCACAACTACTGAGCCTGAGCACCTAGAGCCCGTGCTCCACAACAAGAGAAGCCACCGCAGATGAGAAGCCCCCGCACAACAACGAGATAGTAGCCTCTGCTCGCCACAAATAGAGAAGGCCCATGAGCAGCAACGAAGACCCAACGCAGCCAAAAAAAAAAGAATAAAGCCATCTCAGGGACTTCCCTGGCAGTCTAGTGGTTACACAGTTCCACTGCAGGGGCGCATGTTCGATCCCTGGTTGGGGAACTAAGATCCCGCATGCACGCGTCAAGGCCCAAATAAATAAAGCCATCTTGGAGGAAAGCAGAGCTAAGAATGTTTGGGAGAAGCAGAACTTTAATTTCATTGTTTAGGAGCCTTGATTCAGCCATGCCTGAAGGCAACATGCTACACGAACCAATACAGTCCCCCTTTTGATGAAGTCCAAAAGTTGAGTTTGTGTCGCTTGCAACCAAGCTCCTGGAACCATGACAGATCCCATAGCCAGTCTGACTCCCATCCTCTGGTATCTGGGCCCTCCTAGATGGCCACAGCCTTCTTCAAGAGTGCAATAGGCAGTCCCACAGGAAGTCTGGTCTGGTCTCCTTACCCCTGCATGGTCCGCGTCCCTCCACAAGCCTCCTGCTACACATGTTTATCTGAGGCAGCCATATACTTCCATGCAGGAGTGTGGTTTGTCCCCCACCACCCCATGACATAGATGACATAGCTTCAGAACTGAGATGTGGCCACAGCATCTAACTCTACAGTGTGGGCCTTCCCTCTCTTCCCGAGGCTTACTCCAGCCTTCTCGGGATGGATGCATTTCCATATCACAAATTCTGTGGTCTCTGTGACCTTTCGGGCACATTTACCCCTGGCACGCTGGCCAAATGACAGGACCTCCCTCGGAGACACCCAGGTCAATGCCCAGTATCGACAGCACCCGCCTGCCTCCTCTCTCTGCTCCGGCTGCCCTGTCACCCATCTCCAGGCCTCAGCGCAGGCAAGGCTCCCACAGCCCTGGCACGGAAGAAGGCTCCCTGCAAGCTTGCAGGGCTGCAGCCATGGCCCCTCACCGGCTTTGCAGGCACTTCCCTGCACTCAGAACCCCTCACGGACTGTGAGCCTAGAGCAGCCAGCGTGTCCCCGGAGAGCATGAACCCAAGGTCCACTGTGTCCGGCCGTGCTCCCGGGCAGCCCCCTGCAGCAGCCCGCCTGTGCCCCTGCCAGTGCCCTGCACAGCCGGCCAGCCGCCTCCTGGGGGGTGTTTCAGCAGAATGGGCTTGGCGGCCCACAGCTTCCCAGGCGGATGTGATGGCAAATAGCAGGCACTTGGCATATCTTCGGGATTTCTGAGCATAACAGAAATGTCAGGCAGATTTTAATGAAGGCTGTGTGCTTCTGGGGATTGACAGGCTGACACAGAATCCTAATTTTCAGATGGCTTGTTCTCAGGGCTTTCAGCACCCAGGGTCAGGGCTGAGGGGAGCCCCCCATACCCCTGGGGAGCCTAGGCCATCACCCATTTGTGGGAGCAGCCGGCCGACAGGCTCCCTTCCGGTGTCTGGCCCTGGTGCTGAGTCCTGATTTAGAAACCAAATGTGTTCTCTTCCTCACCCGCAGCAGTTGGACACCTGCCTTTTGCCTACACTTTGTGAGCAGCGTGTGGCAGAGGAAGCAGCGTCCCCTCGGCTGACGTCAGGAGGGCACAGCCAGCTTCCCTGGGCAGGTGTCACGTGGGCAGGCACCACCCAGGCGGCAGCTGGACAGGACAACTTACAGTGACTGCAGAAATCACCCTTAAGGGGAAACCCTGCTTTCCTGGTCAGCTCCAGAGGGCCAGGGGACCCTGACCAAGATGCCGGGGACCAGGGAAGGGCCGGCCATCCCCAGCATGTGGGGTAATTGACTGACCTGCACTGGAAGAAGTGCCTCCCCTTCGGTGAGCACAGCTGGGGTGCTTGGGGAGCTTGTCCCGGGGCCGGTGTGGCATTTGGTGCTAGGAGACAGCGCTGAACTAGAGCCGCAGACTCCTGGGGCAGGCTGAAGGGACCTGAGCCCACCTGCAATCTCCAACACCACCACTCCCTGTAAGGGCACAGGACACTCTCTCAATTTATCGAGCAAATGTCGCCCTCCCTCCTGATGAGACAGCGGATTGCCCCTCACTTTCCACGGGGAAGGCCCTAGACCCTGCTCCCAGGAGCTCAGAGTCGGCTTGGAGGGACACAGCCCTCAAACAGGTAAACCACTAAGCTGGACAGCAATCACCGCCGAAAGAAAGAACAGGACCCTGTGTGGCAGGGGCCAGGGCCGGGGAGCAGGGGACTTACACAGGGGCTCGAAGGGCTTCTAGGAGGGGTGAGCAGTGGCCCCACCAGGGTGAGAACGCTGAGCTCTGCAGGCTCTTGGAGGGGCCCCAGGGCTGGGGGACATCAGGCTCTTTCCCGTCCTCCGGCTGGCCCCTGCCTCAGGCCTCCAGGCCTGGGCAGCCTCCGTGTCCCTCGCCACACTGGGGACACGAATGGGCAGACACCCTCAGCTTGGCAAGCCCAGTCACTAAAAGAGGCTGAGGGAGAGAGACAGGGGGTCAGATCTGATGGCCCCAGGCAGGCAGGGCCTCACACCCGCTGCCCACAGGCCCTCTCCCCCTGCCTGGCCCCGAAGGCACTCAAATCCGTGACTGTTCAGTCCAAATCCCTGGCCCCGGAAGGGCTGAAGCAAAGCTAGGAGCCCACAGCCAGGGATCCCGAATGTTACCGAACTAGTGGGACTGAGAGAGGAGCCCAGTCCCCCGAGCCAAAGAACACACTTCTGGGGACAGGGACCCAGAGTCTGGTGGGGGCCTGTGGCACAGCACAGCCCCAGAAGGCTTGCTGGGGGCCTCGGTTCCCTTGGGCCTCCACAGAGGGAGGATGTGGATGGGGCAGCCGGCAAGTAGGCAACCCCAGCGTGGGGATGGCAAGATGGCGGCAGGAAAGGTTGCTGTGGGAAGGGCCCCCAGTCCTCCCAGCCTGCTGGGTGGGTGAGTGTGGGCAGGCCTGGGGGCTGACCACAGGCCCCGCCAAGGCACAGGACGGGGCCCCTGACTCAGGAGACACACGTGCCTTCCTTCAGGAGTGCGGAGCCAGTCCTGCTGGGTCACCCACCAAGGGAGCGCCAAGGAGGCGTGGGAACGAAGGGCTGGGTCCAGGTGGTCCCTGGTGGAGGGACTGAGGGCCTGAAGGGATTCTGGCGGCGACACACCCATGGTCACCGCAGGGGTAGCTGAGCGGGCATGGCAGAGGGACCGAGTACCATGTCACAATGGCTGAGCAACTCCAAGCCTCCCTTGTGGCCGGAGGACCCTGCCGCCCCACAGCCTCTTCTCTGGGGGACTCAGCGCTCGCGCCCTGCCTCCTCTCAGCCCAGCTGACCCCCTGCCACCCACCCTTCCTCTCGGCTCCTGGAATGCACTGGGCTCCCCTCCCAGGCTGCTCCTCCCAGGCTCTGGGCCCCTGTCCTGGCCGCTCCCCTGCCTTTCTCTCAGCTCAGACCTTGCTCCTGCAGGAGGCCTTCCCTGGCTGTCCACTCTCAGGATGCCTGTGGGGGGTCCCTTACATCCCTCACCTGTGTAACATCTAGAGGCACCCAGCCGGGGGTTGTGATGGGCCAGTGGTCGAGTACCTCCAGCCGGGCTCCCCACCACTGGGAGGACCTCTGTCCCTAGGTCTGCCCCTCCCCCGGATGGGAGGCTCTGACCTACCTGTGTCCCAGCACACAGCACCTGGCTCATCCCCCGGTGGCCTGAATGAATGAAGGATGGAAGGACTGAGTGAGTGGGCAAGGCCTCCTCCAGCCTCTCGCTCCTCCTCCTTTGCCCGCAGGCTATGGTTCCCCACTCCAGGAGGGGTGCACAGGGGGCAGCGTGGGTGGGCCCTAGGCAGGCGGTTCTGAAACCTAGGCACTGAGCTTCACAGGCAACCCCAAAGAGTAGCCAAGATCGATGCGCTGCCCTATTGACAAAGCCTCAGCCGTAACGCAGATATTGCTCACATTTTTATTGCGTTCATGTATGTTGGTTCACAGCAGTTTTGTCAATAAAAAAAACACTGCACAAAGTCTCACCTAAAACTGTCACCAAAAATTATTTATTGCTGTGATAACAGCAAATTAGATGTTAAAGGAGATTTGTGGCAGTGGGTCGGACTGAACACCAGAGACAAAGGCTGGTGGCATCTGGGGCCCAGGCAAAGGGAGCTCTAAAACCGGCACGGGTAAGCAGGTGCCATTGCCCACCGTCGCTCACCACCCCCTCTTCAGCTGGGGCTCAGGGTCGCCCCCAGGACAAGGGTCAGGGAGGTGAAGGCCTGGGCAGAGTCCACACCTACCAACCCCAGGGATAAGGTGGGGTGCGGGCCCCAGAATCAGGAGAGGATGATTCTGACAAGGTGAGCCAGGAGGGTGTCCTCAAGGAGGTGACAGTTGGGCCACCTCTTGAACATCAGGCGGGTTTCAAACGTTCACTTCTCTGAAAAGGAAGCTGCATGAGCAAAAACCTGAGGGCAGAGAAATGCCTACCGTGCTCAGGACACAGGGCAGAGCACACTTGGCACATCTGCACACATGAATGGAGGGGCTCCGGGCACCTGGGCCGGCAGCACCTACTGAGCCTCTGTCTCCTTTCCTGTGGCCGCTCATCTAGTCAATCTATGGAGGCGTGTTTATACGATTCTTCCTTGGAAAATTTACTCTCGGGTTCTGGTATTTCATGGGCAAAGTATAAATTGTGGAGGTGGCACAAACCATAAAAGCGAGCTTTTCTTTTAAAATATAAATGTGCAGAGAGGTGCAAAGTGCAGAGGGGTGGAGGGAGAACCTTAGATCATTAGTGGCTCCTGCTTGCCTTCCCGACAATAATTGGTGGGCGGAGCGGCGCTGGCTAGGCAGGGAGCGGTGGGCGGCGGTGCCGCGGAGGGTAAATGGCACCAGAGGCAGAGAAATTGGCGGGGAGGGGAGGGAGGGGGCGACCTCTCTAGAGCAGTGCTTGCTATTTGGGGCAATTAACAAGGGGGCAGGGTTATTTTTTTTTTTCCTGGAATGTCTGATTGGGGGCCAGAAATTTATATTTACACCGATTGGTTGGGCAAATGGGAAAGAACGCGTTTTTTAAAAGAATTAGTGGAAGATTTCTACTCCATACTGGCAGCCCTTTCCCTGCACATCTTTCTCTTTATGCGGTTTTGTCTCAGTGATTTGAGCATGTTCTAATTTTGTCATTCAAGCCATCTGACTTTCACTGCTCTATACAAACAAAACCTAATTTAGTCTGAGATGTTTTAAGTCATAACAATGACGGATGGCCAGGGTTCAGGTGTGGTGGAATATTTAAATACCTAGTCTATATTTTTCTGATATAAAGACAGGCAGCTTTTTGTACTCTGATTAATTATGATTTTGCATTTCAGAAAAAAAAATAGCTTTTCTATTCTACATTATTAATTGGTTATTTAATTAGGAATTCTCCAAGCTTCAGATGTTCAGAAGCTAAATCTGTGAGTAGGTTTAAAAAAAGCCGAGCTCCATCCTGTTGCCTTTTTGTATCTTATGAAGGTCACAATAAGACGTGATTGTTTGGCATAGCGGCAGTGAATTATGCCACCCAGACAAGCTTTTAACCTATGTGCCTTCACTCTGAGTGAGACACACGGGCATGTGCTCTCTTTAAACCGTTCTCTATTGAAGAGGATTCAATCACCATAATGAATCTGAGGCCAGGCAGCAATCTTCCGCACTGAAAGAATTTCTAAAAGATTGTAGAATTTGTAAAACGAACAGCTCGCAGTCTAAATGGCTGTGTGGGTGAATCAATTATTGCAAGGCCCCGAGTAGTCATAATATTTAGTACATATCATAGAGTGTTTCAGGTACAATAAGATATGCTCGTTTTTCCCTGTTCCTGCTGGAAGGGGTCCCAGATGCCCGCAAACAACCCCAGCCGACCCATGGCACCCCATGAGAGCAGGGTCAAGCCACCCCATCCACATGCATGTCCACGGTGCACCCAGGCACACACACAGGCACGTGCACAGTGAGGAGGAGGCTGGTGTCTGGAGAGGCAAGGGCGCGGCTAAGGTGGCCCCCATTCCATCAAGTCCACCTCACCCACCCACGAGACGCTAAGTTGCCAGTTCTCTTTTGTAGAGCCTGGTTTTGAAGTTTCCTTATTAATACAATAATTATTTTTCTCTGACAGCACCATTTATAACCATCTACTCTGTGTCCAACTAGCCCCGTTTTCATTAATCAATGGGCATGGAGACGACTGTCATCACCTCTCTGGATTATGACTTATCGGCCTCCTGCAGGCTCCTTTCAAGTGGACACAAATCAGGTGAAGATGGAGCCTTTTTTGGCTCCTGTTGGGGAAGCTTCTTGCACATAGGCCTAGGTATTGTCTATAGACCTCTGCCTCAGAGAAGGGCATCAGGAAATCCCCAAGGAGCTCAGGAAAGACTGTCCCACCATGCTTTAAACATTGTGAGACAGGCAGTGCCCACCTTGAGCACAGAGGGGAATCCCTCATGGGGTCCAAGGGGAACTTAAAAACCTCATGGTGTCATCAGGGCAAGAGTCCCAATGGCTGAAATACTACAGCCAGCCTATAACAAGACTAAAGATGTGTTAAAGGTGGATGTTGCAGGGATCTGGGTTGGGGTAGGGCCCCATGTGAGCTGTCCTAGAATGAAGCTGGGGTATTTTCCAGGTCCCTTTAGTGCAGTCCCCCAGAGGCTTCCATTAGCACTGCAGTGACCCTCTCCTCTGTTAGTACACTGCCATAGAAGTGATCACACAGCACATGCTCCACAGTTTCTCAAAGCCCTAGAAGTGGCATTGCTCAACATCCCCTTAACTTATGCTCCCTGGATAAGTCTTGCCACGTTGAGACCCACGAGGCCGTAACTCTGCCTCCAGGGACGATCTTTAGCCCAGCTTTGCCCCTATAGTTGTGTGTTTGTCACAAACACTCTGACAACGTGAGTGGCTCACCATTCTCAGCTGGTAAGCAGATACAAAGAAAATCCCTCATATAGTTCTAAACTCTATGCAGCTCTTTCCTCCAGTGAACTTCACATTTGGGCACATTTGCTGATATAGCACAGAGTTAATCTAACTTAAAAGGAAGGCTGCTAGTAGCTGCAGAGCCGAGACTCAAGCCTGGATCTTGGGAGCCCTTTCCTCCCCCTTCCCACAGGGCATCACTTGGCTGGGTGCTTCTCCCTTAACCAGTTCCTCCCTGGATCACCCAGGGCACCCATGACTCTCCCCCCAGCAAAGAGCATATGCTGTCCTCCCAAATAGACCCAGAGCAAAGCTTCCTCACTAGTTCGCTCAAGTAGCAGCAAGTGGACCAGACCTCCCATTCCTAAAACATCCTCTCAGCTCAGTTCTAAGCTTCCTCATTCTCATACTCTGCTAAGGAAAACAGGAAATAAACAGAACCAGCCTGGAAAGCTACATGGCAAAAAGATCCATGGATACAGACTATCAAGTACCTAGGAAGAAACCTAACAAAAGGTTTATAACTTCTACAGTAAAACTTGATTAAGGGCTGTTAAAGACGTCTTAACTAAATAGAGAGATATACCATACTCATGAATAGGAAATTTTAACAGTGTATACAGATGTCAATTTTCCCCCAATGGATCTATTGATCTGATATTATTTCATTCAAAGTTGCAACAGGGATTTTAAAGAAACTTATTAAATGACACGGAAGAATAAGGAGCCAAGAAGAGCCAGGATACTTCTGAAGATGAAAAGTGGAGAGGAAGGACTTGATTCACCATATGTCAGCACTTAGTATGAAGCCACGGTAATTAAGGCAGTGTGGTATGGCTGCAAGGAAAAATAAATCCACCAGAGAAACAGAGAGCCCAGAAACAGAACCTCACACTGAGGTATATGACAAAAGTTATGTCAGAACAGCACAGGGAAAAGGACCTGTTGAACAGGTGAAGCTGAAAAAAATAATAAGCCATCTGGAAAAAGAAGAAATTGTACCTTCCCCTCACACCATGTTGGAAAACCAAGTCCAGATGGATTAAAGACTTAAATGTTAAAAACGAAACTTTAAAGTTCCTAGTAGAAAATATGTCTAAATATCATTTAGACCTTGGGGTAAGAACAAATTTCCTTAAACAAACATCAATGACTATAAAAAATAAGATTAATACATTTGACTATATTAAAATTAAGAATTTTATATTTATCAAAAGATAACTGATTGTGCAACACAGGAAATAAGCCGATATTCTACAGAAACTATAAATTTAAAAATTGTGAATCATTGTATTGAACACCTGTAACATATACTATTGAATATCAGCTATACTTCAATAAAAAAAGAAACCTCTAAAAGTAAAAAGACAAAAGATGTTTGTAACACACATAAATGACAAAAAAATTCATATTACAAATGTACTGAACTCCATATCAATAAGAAGAGCAGAAGCAACCCAATGGGAAAATAGGCAAGGGACATAAATAGGCATTTCACAGAAGAGTAAATAAATATGGCCATAAGAGAAAATGCTATACACTGAATGTGTGTTTTCTTCCAAAATTAATATGTTGAGACTCTAATCTCCAGTGTGATGATATCTGGAGGATTTGGGGAGGTAATCAGATCATGAGGGTGGACCCCCCTTTCTGAATGAGATTAGTGCCCTTATAAGAAGAAACATGAGAGAGATGATCTCCCTCTCTCTACCATGTGAGGAGACGGCAAGAGGGCAGCCGTCTATAAACTAGGAAGAGGGCCTTCACCAGGAACTTGATCTGCCAGCACCTTGATCTTGGACCTCCAGAACTGTGAGAAATAAATGTCTGTTGTTTAAGCCAACCTGTCTGTGATATTTGTTATGGAAGCCCGAGCAGACAGACAGACCGACATCATTGGTGATCAGGGAAATGCAATCAAGAGCATAATGAGAGACCACTTTATACCTATTTGATTAACAAAGAGTACCAGTCCAATAATACCAAGTGTTGGAGAGGATTGTTGGAGAGGCAATCACTTTAGAAAACATCTTGGAATTATCCCCTAAAGTTGAATATTCACTGTAATTCAACTCCTAGGTATATATACCCAAGAGAAAACCATGCATGTGTATAAAAGGAGACCTATATGAGAGTGTTTGCAGCAGCACTGCTCACAGTACCACGACCCCAGAAACAACCCAAACACTCATCACAGGAGAGTGGGATAACTAGCCGGTATTTTCACCCAGTGGAACACTCTAGGGGAACACGACAATTGAGTGAGCAATGTTGAGGTGTGAGAATATGGAAGAACCTCAGCACTATAACAGATTGCAAAAAGTAAGTCACAAAACATTATATACAGGATGGTACCCTTTGAAAGTTGGAAAGAACTAAATAAAAATATGTGACTTTAGGAATACAATGTAGACACAATAAAAATACATAGAAAAGAAAGCAAAGGAATAAACAGAGAATTGAGAGAATTGTAAAAGGAGGCGGGGATATGGAGGGAATCATAGGTTATTGTCAAATTCTTAGTTTGTGTTTTGGATAATGGGCTCATGTTACTAAGAATATCGCTTAAATAATTACACCACATATGGGCCATGCATAGTCCAAGGATGAGGGTAAATGAACCAAGGATTATGATAAATCCATTCTAGGAACTCAGGTCCAATTTTGTAAAAAATACGTATGCTTTGACCCAGAAATTCCTCTTCTAGGAATTCATCCTAAGGAAAATAATCAGATACGTGTGCAAAGAGTTGTGTACAAGGCTGCTTAGGACCAAATTGCTTCTAATGGCAGAAAACTAGAAAGGACATGAATGTCCAACAATAGGGGATTAGATCATCATGCAATGGAATACTAAAGAAATTTTGAAAAGGTGGAATGGGGCGCATATGTACACCATGGAAAAAACTAAAATGAAATACAGCAGAAAAACTATGACTCTGATAGCATGGTGAGATTATAGGTGACTTTTTAAATGGAAGTATAGTTGTTGTAAGGTTATTCTGTAATTTTAAATGTAAATTTAAGAGATAATAAATGGTACCACTGCTGGGACGTGGAGGGGAGCATTTGGAACCAACAAGCCTCTTTTGCAGGCATTGAAAGAATTATTTCCTCATATGGGCAAGGACAACACTTTTATTATTTTAATTGCTTATATTATATACATTAAAATTTTAAAACTATGTTTACTGTTGAAACCTGGGGAAGAGAGAGGAAAATATAAATAAGTGTCCCAGAATCCCTCTAACATTGACGTTCTTCCTTCTAGTCTTCTTTGTCATTACTATGATGGTTAAATTCATGTGTCAACTTGCTAGACTGTGGTGCTCGGTTGTTGGTCAAGCACCAGTCTAGATGTTGTTTTGAAGGTATTTTTTAGATGTGATTACCTTTAAATCAGTAGATTTCTTGTAAAGTGGATTAGGCACCATAATGTTGGTGGGCCTCGTCCAATCAGTTGAAGGCCTTAAAAGAGAAACCTGATTCCCGGAGGAAGAAGAAATTCTGCCTCCAGACACCCCTTCAGACTCAAGCTGCAACATCAACTCTTCCCTGCGTCTCCAGCCTGCTGGCCTGCCCTGCAGACTTTGCCCAGCTCCCACAATTGCATGAGCCAGTTCCTTCAAATAAACCTCTCTCTCTTTCACTCTTGCTCTCTCTCAGTTTACACACACACACACACACACACGCACACACGCACGTGCACGCATGTGTGTATACATACATTCTATGGGTTCTGTTTCTCTGGAGAGCCCTAATACAATTACCTATATTTGCATTGTCTTTTTCACAAAATAGAATATTCATATCCTGTTTTCATATAATATTGAATACATCATGAGCATTAACCAATGTTATTCTATGTCTTTAAAAAGATTTTAATAGCCACATAATATATTTTTATAATTTATTCTTAGCCAGTTCCTTACTGTTAGACACTTGGATTTCCCAATATTTCACTATTGTATGTAATGTTGCAACTAACAGGCTGGAGAGATCATCTTTTCATCTTTGATTCAACTATTTCTGAACAATGTGGTAAAGAGATGCTGGACTAGCAGGCAGGGGCCAGGGTTGTAGAACTGGTTTGACGGCCTTGAGCGGGTGCCTCTCTGGTCTCAGCAGGGTGGCCTACGCTATTTCCACAGGCCTTTCCAGCCACTAATAACACGACCCCTTAGTTTCGTGTTGGACCCACCCGAGCCAGACGGAGAGGGTGGAGCCTCTTCCATTCCCTCCCTCCCCACCCTGGTCCACCAGCAAGTCCTACCAATTCTGACTACAAAATATATATTTAATTTGTGCCTTTCTCTCCTGGTCTCTCTTCTTCCATGGTTCACCTCCCACAATCAATTCTGAAGGAGTGGACTCAGTCGTTTTCTTTAAATGTAAGTCAGGTCCAGTCGCTGTCCTGCTCAGAACCCCCAGGGGCTTCCCACTGCCCCGAGAATAACACCCTTCATGGCCAGCATGGCGCAGGTGACTCTCCAAACATCTGGGGCCTCTTTCAGCCTTGGGTCCCAAACCCCAGTCGTACAACACAGGAGTTCCTGCCTGTGGCTCGCTCCTGTTCATCCTTCAGATCTGGTAGCTGCTTCCCCCTCCAGAGAGGCCTTTGCTGACCCCCAGCCCCACCCAGTAATCCTCCAGGCCCATTCTGTGTTTATGTCTTTGCCTCTCTCGCTAGACTCTAAGTTCCATGAAGGCAGTGACCAGACCTGTCTTGTTTATTATTCTGTCTCCAACAGCTACCGCATAATAGAGGCTTGGTGAAGACTTCTGACTAAACAAATGAAGTATTGGGAATCCAAGCCTAGAGAAGCAGCATCCCTCCTCACAGGGCAGAAGAGCCACATATACAGGCTCCCGCCTCTCACCAGCTCTCCCTTCACTAAACGTTTGGAATTCTGCCGTCAGGAGACTTCACAAAGGAAGGGGAGAACATCAGGGCATTCACAGCCCTGCCCAGCAACTGGAAGATGGCTGAGGCAGATGCATGTTCTGGTTAGAGGAGATGAATGGCATACAACCCCTTTCAAAAAATTCCTCATTTCCCCCAGGTTTGCCCCTTCCTCTCTCCCACAGGACGTAATGAGCTGCAGACCGCAGGTGCCATGTCTTCATTCATCATAGTGGGGCAGGGAGAGAGGGAGAGCTGTACATCCTGGTTTGGGGATCTTTGGGCCCTGGCAGCCAGCCTCGGGCAATGAAGTGGTAGAGAGGAGAGAGAGGGTGAGAGGGAGTGGGAGGTTATCACCATGCACTGGTCTAGATTTCTGAAGTTTTGACCAACTGGGAGAAAAGGAGGTACGTGAGCAGCCGTGGGCAAGCAGAAGTGCAGCCTCCCCGTCCATGGAATCTATGCATTCTAACCAGGCAATCCACATGTTCCCTTCCTGCCCTACGTGAAGCGCTAGCGTGAAGGAGTTAAAGGCTGAAACACTGGGACCTTGGGAAAGACCTTTTCCCATCTGAGCCTCTGTTCACTTGGAGGTCCTCTGGGTCTGCAGCCCACCAGTCTGCAAAGAGGATGGTGATGGAACAGAAAAAGGCAAGACCACTCAATCAAGGAAATAGAACCAAAGCAAACCTTCAAAGGACAAAGAAAACTTGTGCTCACTCCACACAGAAAAATGGATCACCTTCCTTTAGGTACTTCCACATTCAATACTACATCATGGGCCCACAGCCTTCTACATGGTGCTGTCTGGATTTCTGCAGTGAGGACATGGCTCGAAGAAGTAGAAGGACATGCCCAAGCTCGCCAGCATTCTCTCTGACAACATCTCCCATGGGCATGGAAATGAGCTTCCCCGCAAAGAACATATGTCAGATAACCTTTGCTAAGGCAGCTGTCAGTCACCATCTCGGTCCTCTCTAACTGTGGAAGGGAACCTCTTTCCTGAGGAATCCTTGACGTGCTTGCACTGCCAGCCTGTGCCATAGGTCCCCTCAGCACTGAGACCGTGGGCTCTTCACCCCCACACACGCGCATTACATACATCTGTTTATATGGAGCTTTGGCGCTCTCTGGATTGCACAGCAGTGCAGCCTGCTGATGAGGTTTGCTGTTGACATTTCAACATTAGCTGGCTTTTGTCAATTGTGGCAGCCTAAGAAATTCTATCTTAAGGGCTGCTCTTTATTAAATTTGCAAGATACAAAACTGTGACTGACAAATAGTCTCCTTTCCCTTTGCAAATGCATAAATAATGGTCAGCAACTCTCAAGTAATTAAAATGTTCTAAATTTAAACAAAAATGAAATCGCCAAAGATTTACAAGGATTGGGGTATCCTACATTTGGCCTAACGAAACATTTTCGTGATATTTTCCAACAGTTATCAGCAGATCTTTGGGGGATGAGAATGAGGGAGAAGGCGCAGCAGGGGAGAAAGCAGAGGAAAGAATATTTACATGGGCTTCCTTGTTCTATGTTTTACCAAACTTTGTCACAGAATCTTCTATGCGACTCTTTTATGTGCTATCGGTGACATAATTCCTGTTTTTTTCCCCAGTCATTATATATGATAAATAAAACAATGCTCTGAAAACACTAAGATCTCTCATCAATGTCATTGTGAAAAGGGCCCAGATAAATGAGTCCTGGAATCAAAGGCAGATGACATGGCTGACCATGTATCATCTTCTATGTATTGAACGTAGTCTTTGTAAAGATAGAGCGGTAATAAAAAGTGGTATTGTGTGCTCTGAAAGGCTGTGTGGGTCTGTGCATGACTAATCTGTCTTTCTGCATTATTTTATTCAATCTTCTCTGACTTTATGCCTTTGACATTTTTGCTACACTCAGTAAATTTGAGTGAATAGGCAATTTTAAAGAATTTTTATAGGGCTTCAGAGAAGTCATATGCAGACAGTATCTTTGTTCAAATTTAACAGTTTAAATATTTCCTTTGTCTAGGGTGCAGAATAATCTTTAGACAAAAAAAAAAAAAAAAAGAAAGAATGCTTTAGCCTTAAGATTTTAACAATGTTTCCTAAAACAGTTCAATTATTAAAAAAAAAAGTTTATAATCGAGGAGCTGCTCAACTTTTCCAATTTTATCATTATTATAACAGGAGACTGGCCTCTTTCTACAGATTAAGGTGTTCCTTCTTTCTCCAGAATCCAGAGATACAGAAGATGCAATTAAAAGGGATTATTTTGAATCTAGAGTTCAAAATGGCCTTATTTGAGATCACCCATTTTTTCTGACTTCGTATTGCAAGGGTACTTGTCTCTAAGGACATAATGACTTCGTTGCATGTCTTTAATTTACTGTGTACCTTGTTATCTGTTCATTATCTAATCTATAACATTAGTTTAGCTAAGCACTTTTGATAATTTGCAGCACAGAGAAGTATGCAATATGAAATACAAAATTATTTCCTTTGCTAAATTGGGCAGAAGTTCTCACCTGAAGTGTACCACACCATACGTTTCAGTAAAATCACTCCCTTCTATTTAGGCTATTAAGCCATTTAGAGGAAAGTTGGGATTACTTGATAAAACTGTTTGGGCTAGCAGGTGCTAGCCTCATAGTTTTGGCTTATGAATACTTTTAAAAAGATTATTAAACTATGTAAAGTAAACCTAAACTTCAGATGAACCCATCCTGGTGGATTCGTACAGCCAGTTATATTTTACAGTATCTGTAATATCAAAAACATAGTCCACACATTTCATTTTTATGAATCACTCCATAAGCCCACATCCAGCAGGGTGACTGAAGACTTGTGCTTAGTACCTTTGAGGTGCTTTCAAGAAACTGGACCTCAGGAGTCCCTTAAGGGGGAAGTAGGATATTTCGGGCAACGGGTGACCTACATGCTCTCACAGTCCAGTGCAGTTGAGCCCTAGGGTTTGTATTCTGGAGCAGAAGTTGGGTGAATGGCAGAAGGCGTTTTCCCCAAACACACAGGGAAGGCTAAGGGCACAGAGCTGTTAGCTCTGGCCTCTTGCAGGACCAAGCCAGTGCACACCCCTGCTCACTGCTTCTGTACCTGACTGGAGGTTCACCACCATCTTTCACAGGGGCTTAAGGCGGGCAGGCAATGTTAGATCCCTCTAAGGGGAAGCAGGGGCGGCGGTACACCAGTTACTGGAGGGCGAGTAGCTGACCACAGCAGGGGAGGGCTGCGATGGGGCCAGAGAACGGCCCCTTCAGGTTCTGTTTCTCAGAAAGCAGCAGCCTGTACAGAGTGTAAGAAGGCCCAGAAACCCAGGAGCCTGGCCATGGTTCACATACAACGAACGAAACCATCGGTCACAAGCGGCTCTGTGTCGGCCCCCAGCCCTCCATGCACACAGAGTGGAAGACAGCTTACATCTCACTGAAAACACAAGGTAATAAGTACACAAGTGACGTCCCCAACACTTTTGTAATCATCTAGCAGAGAATGAGATCTGGATGCATCATGTCTGGGTTTGTGACTTCTGCCTTGTAAATGGGTAAACATTTCACATCTCCATGAAAGACTGAAACATGAATCCCCTATCTTTTTTCATAGCAGACACAAACAAATACTACTTTTTATCACTGCAAAGCACTTGATATAAGTTCATTAAAATGAAAGATTTTAGAGAGCCCCAAAATGTAGGATATGATTCATGTAGAGATCCCGGATAACAGATGTGGTTTCTATTATTCTCCTACCACAAAAAAGACTAATCCTCCTCCTGCAGGAAGAATGTGTTACCATCCTCTTTATGAACCATTTTCATAAAACTGAATAAACAACAAACACATCCATGATTGGCTATGACAGATCCCCATTTATTTATTTGACTCAAATCCTAAGGAAAGGTCTGTTTCTGCACATTTTTATTAAATAACAAAACTTAAAAATGAAATTGCTGGGGCTTCCCTGGTGGTGCAGTGGTTGAGAGTCCGCCTGCCGATGCAGGGGATGCGGGTTCGTGCCCCGGTCCGGGAAGATCCCACATGCCGCGGAGCGGCTGGGCCCGTGAGCCATGGCCGCTGAGCCTGCGCATCCGGAGCCTGTGCTCCGCAACGGGAGAGGCCACGACAGTGAGAGGCCTGCGTACCGCAAAAAAAGAAAAAAAAAAAATTGCCCACTATCTCCAAAATAAATAGAAAATAAAACATTCTACAACTTACAGAGATCTTAACAATGTTATCAGGCAGGTTGTGGAATTTGCATTTTTAGAGCCCTGTTCCTTAAAAGTGAAACAGTGGAGGAGAGGCCCTCATGCCAGTCTGCTTTTTCAGCCCAGCCTGAGTTCTCTATGCTTGAGAGCACCTTATGGTGCTGTAACTAACCTCAAACCTGGAGCAGCAGGGGGGCAACAAACCTCAGAATACAGCAATGTCATGCTTTACAGGCACTCTCTCAGCAACAGCATGAATGAGGGGGGAAATTGGTTGCCTAGGAAACCCTCTAGTCCTGGTAATTATTACTGTAACTGACTGCACACCCCACCTATAACAGAAATGAATAACAATTTATAACCGCTGACTGGCAGCTTTCTGTTGGTGCCTCTGCTCACCACTGCTACCTACTGGCGTGCAAAATTAGTTACATGCAAACAGTGGGGTTTGCCAGAGAGAAAAACCACCAGCAAAAAGAACATTTCGAGAAATCTCCCATCTTCCTCCACCAGGTTCTGAGTATAGTTCAGCAAATTGCTGCTCGATCAATAGAGCAAAAATGAAAAGTGCTTTGTGTTCATGTATACAATGGGGGTTGAGCAATCTAATGGAAGTTGGTCATCTCAATTAAAAGCAATTTCATATTGTGACATGAACTAGACCAAAAAAGGGTACTTAATAAGGTTAACAGAGGCTAAATAATAGCATATATCTTAACCTCAAATAGATGACTCACAAGCTATTTAATAGTATAGAATTTGATACTAAGCAAAACTGCTATAAATAAAACCCTATCTGGTAGTTTTGATCAATTAAACTACATAATTAACAAAGATGGTCCATTTATCTTAGGTTGTCTAATTTGCAGTACAGTGTTAAAGTACCTCTACTGGAAGACTAGTTTGTTTAGAAATTAGAACATTGACAGTGATTTACTGGATTTGATTTAAAAGACACAGCAGGAGTTGGCAAAATTCACATATCATGGGGTTAATGTGGGTTAGAATGTAGCTATTTGTAATACAAAAATATTGCATACCAAATACACACATCTAATTTCTTTTAATCCTAGTTCATCTTTTTGCAGAAGTCGTTACTTTGCTAAAATGAACAACAAAAACAGCTGTATTCACCACTATTAGGATACAGAAATCTGCCATTTTCAATTTCCAAAGCAAGAGAACGCTGCATGGGTAATGAGTCAAGCACTGGTTCCCGAGAAGACATCAACTGACTGATAGCTTCTTCAACCCCAGTCTGACCCAAGAGGATAGGTATTCCCACTGCAGGCAGCCAGTTCCAGCCGCGGCCGCCATACATTCAGGCTCCGTGAGTCACAAATTCTCTCTGGTCAGTGGTTTTCCAAATAGCCCCAAAGGGGACAAATAGCCCCAAAGTTTGCTGAGGCTAGGTGAAAAATCACAAAGATGTAGGGTGTGAAGAATAATAATAGTGAAACACTCAGCCTTTCCATGGTGTGGTTCAGGCTCAACCCTTGGAACTCTCAAATCCTTCAGTGTTCTTGGGATTCACTGTCATGAGGGAATGTTCCCTAATACATCTGATATTAAATATCATGGAATTTCCCATCCCACACCCTAATTAGTTGATTATATTGTAACTTAAAAAGTAATTTTTCAAAAGTATTTTACAGTTTTAAAATCAATAGATTTGCTTTTTGTGTTTTCTTCCCTTTAATCAATTCTAGGTATAATTATTACTACTTATCTCTTTGCTTTTCAGAAATCAACAAATTTCAAAAAAATTTTCTTAATTCTTCAGAGATTCTTGCATAGTTCTAACACTGACATAGCCATTGAGAGTTACTCTCTTATTAAAAGACCCACTAGAGATCACATTGGAAAATGCAACGGCGACACACAAGTCTTAAGTATGAAGACACCAGACCCACATCCTAAAACACATTTAAGTTCTGACAAGCATTTGCAAACTTCACTTTTCTGAAGAGGGTTTGAGTGCTGTTCCTTAGTTACACCTCAATTATCTCCTAACAAGTGCCCCTTGAAAGCTTTTCAATAACTTTAGAAAATTAAACTTACTCTTTTAGCCTTTGTGACCACAGGTGGATCTAGCCTAAACACTGCTTTATATATCTTAGAATATCAAAGCCTGCTCTAATGCACAAAAATTTTGACTTCACTACAATTTTCACCAGGTTATATCATTCCCCACTTGCAAACAGAATTAATCACCAAATCATCACTGACATCCCACTCTTACCTTCAATTTAGCTTCCAAAACCCCAAATGTGCATTGGCAAAAAAATCTTGGATCCCCAAAAAATAGTTTCCAAAAATACATGTTTACTAATTAATAGACTCAGGGCTCTTATAACTTGAATATAGCATAAATAAAACCCTGTGTAGGCTTTAATTTTACTAGCTCTACCCCCAACAAGAATACCAGGATTCTTTCCATCCTGTACATCTATTGATTTCTACCCTACCTAAAGTACTTCCTCTAACATGAAGTAGTTGCCAATTCTCTTACCCCAAAGAGGACAGATGACTCTGTTTGAACCCCCAATGCACATCTCTTATAGCACTTCTGGTGTTCTCCTTTGATTCACACACTTGACCTGCCTTCCCAAATAAGGTAAACCACATTAGTCCATGAAGCCAATATATGGCCCTTTTTAGGGCATAGAAGAGCACTTTACACAGAGAAAATGCTCAGAAATACTATAGACAATATACTCTGTCAGCCTTTCTGCTATAAAATCTCTAGAAATGCTATAAAATATGATAAATATCTTCTGAGATATAGAACCTAGTATGCAAAAAAGTTAACAGAAAGTTAAAACCATTAGCATCAGGTTGGAGCTGTCCTGGGAACTAACCCAGAGGTTTATATTTTGAAAGCTCAGGAAATAGGAGGCAAGTCTTTGGGATCAATGAAGGAGTGTTAGAACTGAGACTGGCCATGAAGAGCTAAGCCAGAGTGAAAGGACAAACCAAGATGCATTTTCCCACCATCAAAATAAAACAGCAAGAAAACTTGTTTCTATCTGCCGGAGTTCTAGGTGGGGCGGGTTGGGGTGGGGTGTCCCCTGGGAATGTGTAACCATAAGCTAGTGCTTGCAAGGGGAGAATTCTGAGGAACTGCAAGCAATGAGATTAACTGAGAAATTCCAGTCAAGGAACGTAACATAAAGAGGTCCTGCCAATGACTTCTGATTCTAGTCTTGAAGGAGTAAACTGGTACAGAACTTGCCCTTCTACCAGAAACAGCTGAAAAAACTGCACAAATACATGACACAAGTGTTCTTAGGCACTAGGAACAGAGAGAAACAAATGAGGTGCATCCTATCATCCCTGTGGCTTTCTCTCTCAAAGTATCAAGGTCACGAAAATCAAGAAACTGAGAAATTGTCACAGATAGGATGAGGCTAGAAGACATGACCACTAAATGCAATGTAGTATCCTAGAATGTATCCTGGAAAAAAAAAATGACACTGATGGGAGAACTGGTGAAATTCAAATAAAGTCTGTAGTTCAGTTAATAGTATTGCATTGTGCTAATTTCTTAGTTTTGACAAACATACCTTGGTAATATAACATGTTAGCATTAGGGGAAACTGAAAATGGGTGAGGGATCTATGAGAACCTGCTCAATTATCTTTGAAACTTGTCGATAAATCTAGACTTATTTCAAAATAAAAAGATTAATAATTTCTGGCATCAAATAAAAAATTACTAAACATGAGAATAAGCAGCAAATTGTGACCCTTAATCAGAAGGAAAATAAGTCAGTAGAACTACAAACATGCTGTAGGAGTTATAGAAATGGTAGAATTAGCAGACAAGAACTTTACAACAGCTATTGCAAATATGCTTAATGATTTAAAGGAAATTATTAACATAATGGAGAGGGAAATGAAAGATTTTTATATATAATAAAAGAACCAAATGGAAATTCTAGTGTAAAAAAAGACAATATCTGAAACAAAAAACTTACTGGATATGATCAAAAGCAAATAAGACGTTGCAGAAAAAAAAAATCAGTGAACTTAAAAACATATCAATAAAAACTACCTAACATGAAACACAGAGAGAAAATGGATTGAACAAAGATGAAGAGAGCCTCAGTGACCTTATGGCACAATAAAAGTTGTGTATTATAAGTGTAATTGGTGTTTGTTCCAAAAGGAGGAGAGAGGGTTAGGGACCAAGCAATATTTAAAGAAATAATGGCCAAAATATTTCCAAATTTGATGAAAACCCTAAATCCACAGATCCAAGATGTTCAACAAAACCCAACAAGACTAAACATGAAGAAAATCACACTTATGCACATCATAATTAAATCACCAGAGGAAAAAGATACATCACATTTGGAAGAACAACAATAAGACAACACCATAAAATGAAAACATCTTCAAAGTGCTAAAGGAAAAAACCCCAATATACATAGGATTCTATACCCAGCAAAAATATCTTTCAAAAGTGAAGGCCAAGTAACACTTTTTCAGACAAAAATTGACAGAACTTGGTCTATCACACCAGTGCTAAAATAATTGCTAAAGGAAGTTCTACAGACTGGAGGAAAATAAAATCAGATGGAGACCCAAACATACAAAAAGTAATGAAGAGCACTAGAAATGGGAAATTCATGAGTAGACATTAAAGAATTTTACATGTTTTTAAAAAATTGTTTAACACATAATTGAGAGGAATGGCAAAGTGAAGACCTTTGCTAATATGTTTCCCAAAAAGAAAAGATAAAATTGGACAACATCGTCAAAAACAATTATTTCAGTACTCTGAAAATTGACCAAATGCATAAAACAAATTGAGAAGTTCGTATTCAAGAAAACCACTGAAACTTGGGTAAGAATGATAGCAGTGTAACATTTTACCCACCCTCTTTCACCCCACCTCCTCTGGAGCAACAGTTCTAACAAGGTGGGACAACTTATGAAAACCAGAGGCATTTATGCAGAAGGGAGCTGACTATATTTGTAGCAACATGGAAAACCCCAATGCCCAGGAGCTTTGCCAAAAAAAAAAAAGGGAAAGGCCCACATCACAGCTGACCTGAGGTTGCAAACCAGTTAGGCCAACCAAAAGAGACCAGAAGACTGACTGGAAATTCCACAGGAGGATCTAAGGAGATAACCATGAGCCTTGATACACTCACGGTTTTAAAGATCGTGGGCATGTTAGGTTATCTGTGTACATGTTGATGAGACACCTTAGCTATCTACACACATGTGCATGCATACACATACAAGCACACATGGAAGAAACACAGAAAGCCTGAGTGAAGCAAAAATAAAAACTTGGAAAGATCTGTAAATTGCATGAATCTTGAATGTGTCCTCTAAACCACACACAGGTGCACTGACAAACGATAGGGGTCTTATTGGCCCAAGATGTTTCAGTATAACCTCTGACCAATCAGCAGCTGGCCACTAAGATGTAATGATCCAAGGGCAGTCCATAAGAGGACAGGCTTAAAAATAAAAACAGAATTAAAAAATATATATATAGAGAGAGACATCAGAGGCTATACACTATGGAAGAAACAGATTCCACATAACTATTCCAGGCAAGTGACAGAAACAAACAAACAAAACCCAACAACCACCCCAAGCAGGAGGATCAGAATCCAGAGTTGTTAACAATGTACTACTTGAAATGTCCAGTTTTAAACAGGAAAGTGTGGCCCATACACTTGAAAAAAAGGCAGTAAATAGAAACTATTTATGTAGGGGTCCAAAAGTTGGATTTAGCAAAGGGTTTAAAGCAGCCATTATAAATATGTCGAAATGGAAATTCTGGAGTTAAAAAGTACAATACTTAAAATGAAAAATTCATCAGAGGGATTCAACAGCAGATTTGAAAACTGGCTAAAAGAATAATCAGTGAACTCAAAGACAAAAATTATACAATCTGAAAAACAGAAAGAAAAAGAAGAAGACTGAATTAAGTATGAGAGACCTATGGGGTATAACCATAGCCAATCATATCAACACACGAATAATGGGAGTCCCATAAGGAGACTGTTCTTCAGATTGTATAATTTCTATTGATTCGTCTTTGAGTTCACTGGTTCTTCACTTAAGTTACTGTACTTTTCAACTCCAGATTCAAATCCAATAGATTGTGATGTTAACATGCACACTGTAACCACTAGAGCAACAACTAGAGCAACCACTAAGAAATAGTTTAAAAAAAAATCAAAGGAATTAAAAGGTTATACTAAAATATATTTATTTGACACCAAGAAGGCAATCCAACGAAAAACAGGAACAAAAAAGACATGAGACATAAAAAACAGCAATATGGCAGAGGTAAATGAACCATATCTATAATTATATGAATTAATAAACACTCCAATCAGTATGTAGACTGTCAGAATGGACATTTTAAAAACAAGGTTCAACTATATGATATCTATAATACACAATTGTTAAATTCAAAGATACAAACAGGTTGAAACTAAAAGGAACACTATGTAAATGCAGTCATAAGAGCTGGAGTAGTCATAATAGTATCAAACAAAACAGCCATAGACTTTAAAATAAAAATGTTACTAGAGAAAAAGAGGGCATCTTGTAATAATAACAGTATCAGTTAATCAGGAAGATATAACAATGACAAATATATACACACCTAACAACAGAGCCCAAAAAAAGTACATGGAGCAAAAACTACCAAAAATGAAAGATATGACAACTCAACAATTGTTTGAGTCCTCAATACCCCACTCTCAATAATGAGTAAAACAAGTAGACAGAAAATCAGCAAGGATACAAAAGACAGCAATATCAATGAAGCTGGCATGTATAGAATACTCCATCCAACAAGGAATACAGACGTTTCAATAACACACAGGAGAGAACATATGTTATCCATAAAAAAAGTCTTAATGAATTTTAAAAGACTAAAGACATACTAAGTATTCTCCAGACACAACAAAATTAAAGTGGAATCAATAATAGATAGAAACTTGGAAAATACTCAAGTATTTGAAAATTAAACAATATATATTTAAATAAATCATGGCTCAAACCAGACATCTTGAGAAATGTCTCAATGTTTTGAAATAAAGGAAAATGAAAACATCACAGATCAAAAGTCACTGGATACATCTAAAAGAGTACTTAGAGGTTAATTTATATCTTTAAATGTCTATATTAGAAGAGAATGATCTCAAATCAATACCTTAAGTTAATACCTTAAAAAAACAGAAAAGGAAGACCAAACTAAGCCTAAAGCAAGGAGAAGGACGGAAAGAATAAAGACTGGAATCAAAAATCAATAAAATAGTAAACAAGAAAAGCAGAGAAAAATCAATGAAATTAAAAAAAATGTTTCCTTGAAAAGATCAACAAAATTAACAGGTCTTTAGCTAGAATGACCAAAACAATAAGAAGACACAAATTAGCCAAGTCAGAAATGAAAGGGGAGACATCATTACCAACCCTACAGAAATTAAATGGGTTATAAGGGAATGCTATGAGCAACACTATGCCAAAAAATGAGACAACTTACATGAAATGGACAAATTCTTACAAAGCCAGTTACCAAAATGGGCTCAAGAAGAACTAGAAAATCTAAACAGACATCACAAGAAACTGAGTAGTAATTACAAATCTTCCCACAAAGAAAAGCCCAGGCTGGATGGTTTCACTGGCAAATTCTATCGAACATTTGAAGAAGAAATAATACAAATCCTTCACAATCTTATTCAGAGGAGGAAAAACACTTCCCATCTCATTCTATGAGGACAATATTATCCTGATACAAAAGCCAGACAAAGACATTATACAAGAACAGAGGACTACAGACCAATATCCCTCATGAATATCTGCCATAACATTAGCAGCAAACCAAATTCAATAACATATAAAAAGGATTATATACAGCACAGGATTATACAATATACAACAAAAGGATTATATAAAGTGAGATTTAGCCCAGGAATGCAGGGTTGGCTTAACATCAGAAAATCAACTAATGTAACACACTGCATTAATAAAGAACAAAATCACACAATTATCTCAATAGATGCAGAAATAAACATTTGACAAAATCCAGCCCCATTCATGATAGAAAACTCCAACAAACCCAAGAATAAAAGAAAACTTCCTCAACCTAATAAAATGTATCTATGCAACACCTATCACACTTAATGGTGTAAAACTGAATATCTTCTCCCCAATCAGAAACAACACAAGGATGTCCATTCTTACCACTTCTATTCAATACTGTACTAGAGATTCAACCTAGTGCAAGCAGTTAAGAAAAAGAATACAGACAGAAAAGAAAGGAGTAAAACTCTCTTCATTCACAGATAACATGATCCTGTGTGTAGCAAATCCTAAGAAACACCAACACACACATGACAAAAACTAATAATTGAGTTCAGGAAGGTTTCAGGATACAAAGACAACATACAAAAGTCAATTGTATTTCTATATACTAGCAGTGAACAATTTAAAAATGACATTAAAGAAACAGTTCTCTTTACAATAGCATCAAAAATAATGAAATGCGGGCTTCCCTGGTGGCGCAGTGGTTGAGAGCCTGCCTGCCAATGCAGGGGACACGGGTTCGTGCCCCGGTCTGGGAAGATCCCACATGCCGCGGAGCGGCTGAGCCTGCGCGTCCGGAGCCTGTGCTCCGCAACAGTGAGAGGCCCGCGTACCGCAAAAAAAAAAAAATAAAATAATGAAATGCTTAGGAATAAATTTAACAAAAGATGTTTAAGACTTGTAATCTGAAAACTACAAAACATTCCTGAGAGAATTAATGAGGATCCAAATAAGTGAAGAAACATTCCATATTCCTGGATTAAAAGACTCAATATTAACATGGTAATTCTCCCACAAACTCATCTATAGATTCAATAAATCCCTAAAAAAATCCCAGTAACATTTACACAGTAGTAGATAAGATGAACCTAAAGTTAACATGGAAATGCAAAGAGTCCCAAACAGCCAAAAACATTTTAAAAAGAGAGTAAAAGTTGGAGAACTTAACAGCTTACCACAAAGCCACAGTAAATCAAGACCATTTGGTACTGATATAAGGATAAACAAATATATAAAACACAATGGAGAATATACAAAGAACAACTTCATAATCAACTGATTTCAAAAAGGGTGTCAAAAAATTCATTGTAAAAAAGGACAGTCTTTTCAACAAATGGTTCTGGGACAATTGGGCATCTAATTGAATTTAGACCCTTGCCTCACACCATACATAAAAATTAACTCAAAATGGATCATAGCCCTAATTCTAAGAGCTAAAACTATAAAACTTCTATAAGAAAACATAGGAGAAAAATTCTTGTGATTTGGGGTTAGGCAAAGAATTCTTAGATGCTAAAAAGTACAATCTTTAAAAGAAAAAACTTATCCAAAAATAAACTGGACTTCATCAAAACCAAAGACTTCTGTGCTTTAAAAGATACCATTAAAAAATCAAAAAGTCACAGACTTAGAGAAAATATTTGTAAATCATGTATCCAATAAAGGACTTATATTTAGAAAATGCAAAGAACTCTTACAACTCAATAAGAACCCAATTAAAAATTGAGCAAAAGATTTAACTGTAATCTCTCAAGTAAGTTAAGCTTAAATTCACCATCTGACCCAGCAATTCCACTCACAGGTATCTACTCGAAAGAAATAAAAACATGTCCACACAAAAATTTGCATATGAATGTTCATAGCACCGTTATTCACAAGAGCCAGAGAAATGAACAATCCAAGAGTTCATCAACTAGGAATGAATAAATAAATGTGGTATATCCATACAACAGAATACTATGCAGTAAAAAGAAAGAACAATCTATTGTTGCATAATAAAACATGGATGTAGCTCAAAAACCTTAACGCTAATTGAAAGATAGATGCTAAAGACTATATATGCATGATTCCATTTAAATTAACTGTCCAAAAAAGGTAAATCTGTACAGAGAAAGCAAATTAGCGGTTACCTGAGGCTGGGGATATTAATGGGAACTGACTATAAATGGGAAAAAAGGGATCTTTTTAGCATGATGGAAATGTTCTAAAACTGGGTTTAGTGAGTTAGTGGCACAACTTGATATGTTCTAAAACCCATCAAATTGCACACTTAAAAAAGGATGTTATGCAGGCACATGAAAAGATGTTCAACATCACTAATCATCAGGGAAACGCAAATTAAAACCATGAGATATCACCTCACATCTGTCAGAATGGCTATCATCAAAAAGAACACAAATAACAAACAATGGTGACGATGTGGAGAAAAGGAAACCTTCCCACACTGTTGGTGGGATGTACATTAGTGCAGCCACTGTGGAAAACAGTATGAAGGTTTCTCAAAAAACTAAAAATAGAACTACCATATGACTCAGCAGTTTCACTCCTGGATATATATCTGAAAAAAACAAAAACACTAACTTGAAAAATACATGCACCCCAATGTTCATAGCAGCATTATGTACAATTGCCAAGATATGGAAGCAACTTAAGTGTCTATCAACAGGTGAATGGGTAAAGATGTGGTGTGTGTGTATGTACATACACACATACATGCAAAGGAATACTATTAAGCCATAAAAAAGAAGAATGTAATTTTGCCATTTGCAACAACATGGATGGACTTCAAGGGTATTGTGCTATGTGAAATAAATCAGACAGAGAAAGATAAATACTGTAATGATACCACTTATATGTGGAATCTTAAAAACACAACAAACTAGTAAATATAAAAAAGCAGCAGACTCAAAGGATATTGAGAACAAATTAGTGGTTACCAGTGGGGAGAAGAAAGGGGGGAGGAGCAATACAAGGGTAGCAGATTAAGAGGTACAAACCATTATGTATAAAAAAAGCTACAAGGATATATTGTACAACAGGGAATATAGCCAATGTTTTAGAATAACTACAAGTGTAGGATAACCTTTAAAAACTGTGAATCACTATCTTGTACACCCTGTAGCTTATATAATATTATACATCAACTATACTTCAATTTAAAAAAAACCAAAAGGATGTTATGGCATACAAACTATTCCTCAGTAAAACTGTTCAAAAAAACTGGAACCAAAGTACCACAAACACTAAAGTGATCACAACACTGTCTGGAAAGAGGGTAGCTATAATAAAAGTGCACATTTTTGGTTTTGTTTTGCGGTACGCGGGCCTCTCACTGTTGTGGCCTCTCCCGTTGCGGAGCACAGGCTCCGGACGCGCAGGCTCAGCGGCCATGGCTCACGGGCCCAGCTGCTCCACGGCATGTGGGATCTTCCCGGACCGGGGCACGAACCCGTGTCACCTGCATCGGCAGGCGGACTCTCAACCACTGCGCCACCAGGGAAGCCCGAACTAGCTATATTTTTATACAAAATACTTCAAGGCAAAAAAACCCCGACACTGTCACTAGGGCTAAAGAGAGTCACTATGAGGCCTCTGTATTATGAACATACTATTCTATACTATTATAGAACAGAACAGTGTATTACATATCTGTGTATTATATATAATGATGTCTAAGTTTACATAAAAATGAGTTTTTCAATGAAATACTGTTACACTATTTCTACTTTTACTAATCTCCATCTGCACATTCCTTTTATGCACATGGCCAAATCATCGAAACTTCACCTCCATGCCACCAGGTCAAAATTAAGAATTCTCTTAATGTGTAAATTTTAAGTAACAAAGCAGTTTTCTAACTCATACTTTTTAAAAGGTGACCTCATTGCGAATAAGCAAGACTATACAGATATACAGATCACACATTTCCTTACTAGTTATGTGCTCCTGTTTCGAGGGCAATTTAAACATTAAAAAAAAAAAAAGTGTTAAGACTGATGATTCTGGAGCAAGGCTGCCTGGAATTTTAACCCCAATTCCACCATTTAATAGTTGTGTAGCTTAAAACATTGCTTAATCTGAGTTAGTTTCCTTATCTCTAAAATGGGGGAAAGGGATTGAAAAATAGTGCCTACCTCGCTGGATTGCTTTATTAAATGAAATGATCCACATAAAGTATATAGAAAATGCTTGACACAAAGTAAGTGATCAAAAATACTGATTCTTTATGATTCATTGTTATTAACGGAACTGCAAAAATTTCATATCCTAAATGATGTTCCTTTAAAATGAAATTTAAATAACTGAAAAAGCATTTTAAAATGTAAAAACTGAACAATATCGACCAATGGATTAAACATAAAACCATATTTATTGTAGTTGAGCAATTCATTTAACAGGCATTTAATCGAGAGCCTATATGCCACTCACCAAAAGGATACACAGAAAAAGATTAGCATCCTTGAAAAGCTATTTCTTATGGAGGAGAAAAATAAATCTAATAGAATGAGGTATCTGTATTTTATAAAATTGGAAATTATTCCGATTTATGGAAAACTCTTATAAATCACTTGCATGACCCATTTCCCCCCCCCCCGCCAAATAAAAATATAGCAAAATGAGTATAATCACTATAAACACTTTAAGTCCATTTAGGACACTATAGTGTCCCAAAGTTATTATCAAAGAATCATCAATAAAATGTAGATATGCAAGCAAATGTGTTAAAACCACATCCTTGATAAGAAAACAAATACTGTTAAAAACAGACTTTATCATGTATAAAAGAAATCATACAGTAAAGATAGCCCATTAATCCTACTTCTAGGAATCTACCCGGAAGATACTTCCAATGACACAAAAATACATACACATCAAAGTTACTCATTGCATCATTTGTCACTGCAAAATTACTCAGAAACCTAAATGTCCATACACAGCAAAGTGGCTGGATAAACTATGCTACATCTACACAAAAAAAGTGGTATACCTCTGTTAAAAAAAAAGGGGGAAGCTCTCTGTAAACAGGCATAGAGTGATTACCAGGGCATACTATTAAACACATTAAAGTGGAAGGGAGAAGTTACATATGTTATCCTTCATGTAAGAAAGAAAAAAAAGAAAATATATGTGTATCTATTTGTGCAAAAGAAATACAAAAAGGTTAAACCAGAAAACAGATTGGTTACTAACAATGGGTAGATGAGGAAGTGACAGAAAGACAACAGAAATGAGAATGGGCAGCAGGAATGAGGGAGGAGTGTTTATCTTCTATCTTTTTACATAGCTGTGACTCTTAGAACCACATTAATGTTTCATATACCCTTCACACACACCCCAAATAAACCATTAAACCCAGCCACAATGTGGAGAGAATCCAATGGAGCACAAACACTAACAAATGAACCTAACTCTATTATAAATGAATAACAATCACAATGGAGTGGGAAAGAAAAAGAACTTTTGATTGATAAAGCTGAAGGAAAAAAAGAACTGAACATAAATAGTGCAATATACTTAATAAACGTGTCTCTCCGGGGGGTTAGGATGAGCACTCTAAAACTACTTGTGTGTGTCAACAGCTGACCTTTGAACAACATGGGTGTGAAATGTGCCTGTCCACTTATATGTGGTTTTTTTTTTTTTTTTACTAGATACGTACTACAGTACTATATGATGCACAGATACAGAACCATGGATACAGAGGGACAGCTGTAAAGTTATATGCCAACATTCAACTGTGAGGAGAGTCAGTGCCCCAACCTCAGAGCTGCTCAAGGGTCAACTGCACTAGATATTTTAAAAATAAGTAAATACATTGTATACAATAAGAGCCACGTTTCTCACTATTGAAGAAAGATGTCATAAATAAGGAAAAACTGAAACGAATCCTGTGGTGTTAGATTAGAATCAGAAGTATCAAGATACACTTCCATTTTTTAATGTACATAAGCAAACAAATATACATAGATATGTGCGTCAGTTAGTATACATAATTTCCTAGCCCTACCTACTAAAAGGGCCTAGAAGCAATGACACCAAAATGGCAATACACACACCTACATGAGAAGATGTTGGTTTTTAAACACCATTCTCCATTTAAAGGATCAAGGGCTCCTTGGAGAAGTGGTCACTGTTTCCAAGCCTGGAGCGGGAAAAATATAAGATACGCCTATAACATTTTATGGTGTCAGAAAGAAAGTGTTCAAAAAAGACGAAGACTTGTTGAAAGAATTCAGGAGCCAACTCAAAGGAGTTCCTAAAGGTCAAAGGTAGAACTATTTGAATAAACAAAATAATGATAATTGGATTTTGACCCACAGAATATCCAAGTCCATACAGATACAAATTAATAAACAGGGGGCAGGGGTGGCAGGAGGGTAATGACACAGATTTTCATTACAAAAGAGTCCAAGAAATAAATGTTGAAAGAAAGGGCAAAACAGAAAATCACTATGAGGCAAATACCACAGTAATAACTGTTGCAGACAAGATCCACAAATGAATGCAAAAATTAGCGGGCTTGACGAGAAAAAGAAATCCGTAAATTGCAAAGTATCTCCTCCAAGATATTTAATTAACTACAAAGAAAAAGACAGTAACTTTACAGTGGAGAAACCTGGCAGACATCCCCTTAACCAAGTGATCAAGGTTAAAGTAATGCAGGTCGCGAAATTAAGGACCTCCTGAAATGACTCACTAGAACGCATCTCTGATCTGAACCTCTTGATATTATCTATTTCTGTGGTAGTCTTGCCAAAAATGCAAAACCTCATTCTAATCATGTGAGTGTACTGGACAAACCCAAATTGAGGAACATCATACAAAATACCTGACCAGTACTCTTCAAAAATACCAAAGTCATGAAAGATAAGGAAAAACTGAAGAACTGCCAGTGATTGGAGAAGACTAAGGAGCAATAACAAATAAATGCAAAGTGGGATCCTATATAGGATCTTGGAACAGAAAAGAACGCCTAGTAGAAAGTTGGTGAAATTCAAATAAGATCTATAGATTAGTTAATAGCATTGCACCAAAGTGAATTTCCTGGTTTTAATAATTGTGTCATATATGTTCATACAAGATGTTATAATTTTAGAAGAAGCTGGATGAGGGGATATATGGGAACTATTTTTTGCAATTTTTCTGTAGGTCTAAAATTAGTTCAAAATTAAAAGTTAAAAGAAATTCAGTCTGGGCTTCCCTGGTGGCGCAGTGGTTGAGAGTCCGCCTGCCGATGCAGGGGACACGGGTTCGTGCCCCGGTCTGGGAGGATCCCACATGCCGCGGAGCGGCTGGGCCCGTGAGCCATGGCCGCTGAGCCTGCGCGTCCGGAGCCTGTCCTCCGCAACGGGAGAGGCCACAGCAGTGAGAGGCCCGCGTAACGCATAAAAAAAAAAAAAAAAAAAAAAAAAAAAAAAAAAAAAAAAAAAAAAAAAGAAATTCAGTCTGTTCTGTTTACAATTTAAAAGAGAACACTTAAGACCAACTTCATTTTATCATATTGAATATTGAATTTAATATGAAAAATAAAGCTATAAGGTTAAGTTACAATTTGAAACTTTGTTTTAAGACTGAAGCTACAAAGTGGGGCAACACTACTTCATTTGGTCTTCAGCAGAAAATCTAATACTTCTTTGTTCCTACTACCATCTTGTTCCATGAGGGAACAAGATGGTATTTGCAAGAAGAAACATAAACTACATAAACAACAACAGGCTCAAGATGAAGTTGAAGAACATGAGAAATTATTTAATGACAATACTCTTGAAATTATATGTCTGTAAAGAACACCAGAATAATCCCACAGTGAAGTTTGTTTCTGGGGGAAAATCTAACACAGAAAGGCTCACTTGACAAGCAGTTGGAGTTGGGGGCTCCTTTGTGTGTATGTGATTGAACTCTTGGTTGTTTTCTTTTTTGTGGGGGATTGGCTGAGAGAAAAAGTTTTTAACTAAAAATACATGCACAGTTGATCAAAATTTGCTAAAGAGCAAATCTACATTTTTAGGCAATCTTTTAAAATCAGTCCTCTGTTCTGATCTGAATTATCCATTAACTTGTGGGGATTCAGGCTCACCCCCTTATTATTAAAATACATATTCATAAAACTTTTACAGTTGTGCTGTTCTAGTTACAGATAGGTTCTACTTTTCTAGGACATAATTTCACTTTGTTTAAGCAAGAATTCATTAAAGAAGCTATAAATAACCTTTAAATATTTAGCCATGAACAGAGGAGGGTGGACTGGCCTTGATGGCTTATTTTAGTACTAATGCAGAATGCTTTTTAAAAGCTACATTTTAGCATGCATCAAGCTAATGATTAACACTTGCAGTGTAATTTTCAATGTTAGAATAAATTTCTCTTTATTTTAAGGAGTTCTACCAAAAGTAAATATGTTTTTCAATCATTTACTACTAGGAAAGTAACCATAAAGAACGAAAATGTCTGGGAGATTAAAACATACAATTTCTTATTTTAAAATTTTATTTGTTTATCTATTTACTTATTTATTTTTATCATCTAGACAACCTTTCCTTCTCTCCCAAAATATAATGCCAGTTAAAACTGCACACACTAGGGAAGAACTGCCTATGGAATTATAAGAATTCAAGGATCCATTGTGTGGTGCATGTAACATATATATGAATCAAAGACATTTCTATATTTGATTCTGAATCATAAAGTTCACAACATTTTAGAGACCAAGTTTCATAAAATTTTTACTTAAAAAAAATTTACAAAATACCATTATTCCAATCAAGGAAACTTTCCCTTGGGTACATGCAGCTTTCTGTCTTAGAGATTACAGAATGACAGTCAAAGAGGGAGAGATTTTTTAAATAGCCACCTAGCTGCAAAACCTACAAGAAGTAGATTTTTTTAAAGTGCCTTTAAAATGCTAAAGCAAGTAATATAATTGTTGAATCTACTTGAAATTTTAAAAGTTTCTTTAAAATGGTCCATATGGTATGCACAATATCACAGCTGGTACAAAACTGCCAGTATTTAGTTCAAAACACAAAAACAATGCATATGAACAATATTCTTTGAAAAATAATTCAAAATGCTGCCACTACTTCATAAGGCAAACTTAAACAAGAGTGCTGACAGTATTCAGAGAATTAACGAAACAAGCTGAATATTAAAGTATTTAAATATTTACTTTGATTTCTTTTTAACACCATTGATAACAGTAAGAGAACTTGCTGTCAAATTAACTCAGGATGGCTTATTTCAAATTACATGTAACATATTTTGCTATATTTATTCTAAACAATTCCAAAACTAGGTTTTAGGATGTAAACTCCCATTTGCTAGGCAGGCCCTAGTTTTTCTGCTGCAATCTGGCAGCTTTGAACTTTGAAACCCTCTTTGTAGTTCCTTCTGATACTTCTGACAGAACTTCTTTTCGTTCTGGAATGGTGGGTAGCACAGGATGAGCCATGGCTGGGTGTGGTGTTAAGGAAGGTGACAAAAATTCTTTTTCTATTACAGTTCCAGAAAAAGCCTGGAAGACAAAAGTGAGATTATGATAATAAAATGCAAATAAGGTGCCCACAAAATCTTTATCCTGTACTTGCCAATTAGACATTTCTTTTCATTAAAAGTAAATTCATAAGATTTTTTTGATAGACAGAACTATAACATCAAAATACAAATTGCTCATAGAAATCAAGTACCATTAAAATATATCTTAATTACACCACCAAATATAAGTTGATTTTTTAATAGTACACATGCAAGAAAACAAAAATGTAAAAAACATGTTCACATGGGATTTTTAAAAAATGGGTAAATAAAAGGTCCTCAACTTTCATACATTCCATTTATATCCAGGCCATGCTGTGAAAAATAATGTATTAAAATTAAGAATTCTATTAGGGTGTCAAACATCAGCTGATGAATGAGCTATCCTATGGTGGCCATGCTGCCTGTGAGCCAAGAGCTGAGTTTCAGCAGCAGTGACATCTCTTGGGTGGTGTTCATTCATGCAATTATTTGAGTATTTTATTGCCTCTTGCCTCATTTTTATTTGAGATCAGTGGAAACTGAAAATTGAAAGTGCTGGTGCTAGTGGAAGTAAGTATCAGTCTCAAATTTTCATACAATTAACTCAATGAGAGAAATCAAGGCACCACAAAAAATGATTCTTTAATTTCAACCAGATGTTTGCTGGACTTAATTTTGGTCAACTGTATGTAATGTACATATGTAGTGTATACAAATTGATGGAAATAAAACCAAAGATATGTCTTGCTATGTCTTTTTATGTACAGAGCTATCAAAATCAAGAAGTTATGATTTTTCTTCCCCAAGATTTCTAGTATTTGAAACCCCCTCACTTTCATCTTCTAAAGACTCTTTACGTACAAATTAAAATTTGACATGTAAACCTTCATGTATATTTAGCTTGACTTTGTCTACCAAGTGTACAAAATGACAATGTATCACTTGAATAGTTTAAAAAGCCAACCTCCACCAACTTGCCCCACCAAAGAAACAAAAACCAAAAATGCCCTGACCCTCCCACAGTACTTTGAGACCTTGGGTGGAGTCCAACTCTTAAAAGAAATTCAAAGTTTACTTTTCTAAAAACTCTATTTTATCACAATGAGCACAGAGCCTTCTTATTATACTAAAAATGCTTTTGAAAAAGAGAATATTTTAACATTTAAAGATATCAAAAAAGATATCTTTCAAAGTACTTGCCATAATCCCATGAACTATTTATTTTGATGTTAAAAAATTTATAGCATCTAGGTGCTGTTAACAGTTCAATACAAAATGCAAAGCTATTAAATATGATGAAATGAAAATAAGTTCCAGACTTGAGCTCTAGCTATACCATAATATATTAAGTCCTTACAAAAACCTAATTTTCAGATACTTAAAAACAGCAAAAGTCTACCACCTGTTTTTCTAACAGTAGGGAAGACTATTAAGTTAAGATACTCTCCAGGTCAACTGAAATCATTATATTGGGAGAAGGGAAGGAGAATATTCTAATCATACATACTGCTCCTAATTACCAATGACCCCTCCATCCCCAGTTACCATTTAGTACAATCAGTACCACTTAGGGACTATTTAGCAAAAGCAACAGAAGTTCTACATATGTTTATTCATTTATAAAGATATACATTTTTATATGTATTTGACTTATACTCAAATGGGTATGTCAGTTTGATATGGTATGAGTTCCCCAGTCTTCCTAAATACTTCTTAAATTAAAAATCTAAAATACCCACCAAACATAAGAGTAAAAAAATATCAAGTCTGGGTATAATGGAAACCATAACATTTCCATTTTGGTATCTCCCAATACCCTTCCTTTCCCCACACACAAAACGATGTGCAATATGGTGGGTAAGAGTATATGTGTGTGCACTCATTTTTCTGAGGAGAGGATCTCCAGCTCTCACTAGATTGTAAAATGGTTCCACAATTCCAAAGAGTTAAAAATTTCACTGGCACGAGCCAAAACATAGAAGGACTATACATAATTATCCGTCATGTATATATTTTTTCTTTAACTCAACCAAAGCATTTAAAAGAGAAAAGTACAACCTGCTACTTGAACTAGCATAAAATGACTATAAGTCTGATCTAGTGGAATTTATTTAAAATAAGCTGCTAAATAATTTTCTAGACATGGGACTTCCCTGGCAGTCCAGTGGTTATGACTCCATGCTTCCACTGCATGGGGCACGGGTTCGAACCCTGGTTGGGTAATTAAGATTCCACAGGCTGTGGGGTGCAGCGAAAAAAAAAAAAAAAAAAAAGTCTAGCCAAAAATGAAATACATATGCTAATTAAGATACTTTAAAATTCCTATTTCACAGAAATAGAACTTCAAGAGTGGTAACACTTTCATTTTGAACTACTTTATTATAAGACCTATATTGTGCTTGCTAGTGACTATTAATTTTTTATAAATTATTAATTATCAAAAAAGTACTGGGCTTCCCTAGTGGTACAGTGGTTGAGAGTCCGCCTGCCGATGCAGGGGACATGGGTTCATGCCCCGGTCTGGGAAGATCCCACATGACGCAGAGCAGCTGGGCCCGTGAGCCATGGCCGCTGAGCCTGCGCATCCGGAGCCTGTGCTCCGCAACGGGAGAGGCCCGCGTACTGAAGAAAAAAAAAAAAAAAGTACAAGCCTAGAATTAATTAATTATGATCTATGACTTTTGAGACTAAATATATGTATGAACTAAAGAAGCTACAAGATAAACAATGCCATTACTCTGTCGATTAACTTCAATAAATAATTAAATAAAATAATTTAAGAACAATAAGATTAATGATTTCCAGACCACACCTGGAAGATACAGCAGCTACAATTTTTAAAAAATCTTTTCAACTCCAAAATGGGGAAAATGAATTGCATACCCCTTTGAAATGGAGCTACCACCACCTTTTTAACTCACAAAAATTGGTCAAAGATACTATATAAAATAGAGTTAAAGATATATACCTCAGGTGTTACTGATAAAGGAAAAAGTTTCTTTTGATGATTTTCTTGCTGCTCCTCGTCCAAAATGCTCTCATTAGCATCAGTACAAGTGGCCTCTTCACAGCTAATGCTCCTCAAGACTCCCCGTCTATCATCAAAGTCAGCAGCACTGCTTTCACTGGTATCACTGCAAACACTGTTCTCTCTACTGCGAGACTTCAGGATGGACTTACGAGGGACATATTCTCCATTCACGATATCAACAAAGACTCTATAATATCAAAAATATATACTCTTTAGTTAACTCATAAAACTGAGGATAAATTTACAAGGATTTAAAAAAATCTTTTCTAGAAATCAATCTGAAATGTTTTATTCAAACTTATATCCAAAATGTTCACCATCACAATAGTTTTGTAGCCTCGAATGACATATTTACATTACTTTTATTATTGTTTGGCCTAATAAGATACAGCCGTTTATTTATACACATGTTCTGGGTGACAACAGCGTGATCTGCCAAAATTCTACATATATTTTAGACCTGCTCAGAAGTCACTTAGCAATTTTCACTATTTTACAAATAAGCGTCATGAAAACAGGTATTTTCAAATGACAGATTTCTCAACAATACAACAAAAAATTGGAATAGCATACTTAACTTCGACTCTGTGGAAAGGTAAAGCACATGCCAAGCACTGTCATAGCTGTGATAGGAAAAGTGCTGCCCCAGCACACTAGAAACACAAACTTTCATTCTAAAGTTAACATACAACATTTTTTTACTAGATTGGGAATGTTTCAAAAGCACTGGCAAAGAGGGGCAAAGGCAAAAAACCAAGCAACATTCCAATTGCTTTGAACTGAGAAGCTGTGGTGGGGGCTCAGCAGCTCCTGTGAGAGCCTTTAAAACACTAAGCTAACTCTATCAGAATACCTCACTTTTCAGTGAGAGCCTTCTGTGTTACAAGCAACCTTTTCCTGTATACACTCAGTTGCAAAAAATGAGAAGGGAAGAGCAGGCTGTTCTGCTATCTGTGAATACCACTCACCTGTAAATGTCAGCAGGAGTCCTGATCATAGGCAGCTCTTGGGGAGAATGACCACTGCCAGAGCTGTTCTTTCGCTTACGTTTGGCTTCTTCTTTCTTTTCACTGAATTTTAAAGTGGTATTTTTTCCAGTATTTATTCGTACCTAAAAATTTCACAGCAAGAAATTATGATCCTTTTGAGAAATCAAGGCCAAAACTAAAACCAATAAACTCTACAATTAAAGAAATAATAGTAATAGAGGCAGTTGACATTTTTTGACACAAATGATGTGCATTATCAGCTAAGGCTAACAAGTCCTTATCATACTTCTACAGTATTAAATTATACCTTAAGTGACCAATTCTAGTCATCAGTGACTTTATTATCATACAGAAAGCAAAATACATACAAACTAAATGCTAGATTATTATAAGCTTTCACATCACCCATTACTTTAAGTTTTTGGCTTAAATCATGCATTTCAAAACAAACAGCACAATTAACCAAAACAAATATTCAGTAAGAATATAAAACTTAAGTCATAAAAACAATATTGGATAATGCTTAACTATTTAGAATTTTTAAAATACCTCTAATTTTTAAAAATTTAAGGACCAGAAAATAAAAATCAACCCTGTTCAGGGTTAATACATTATTCTTCTATCCCTACTCGGCATTTACACCATCTTTCCATATTAATGACTGCTGTTCCCCATAACATTCCTGTAAATATTATTTATTCTTCCTGCTTTATCTAAATGAAAACTAATTTAAAGCCTGAAAAGAGAATCACAAAACAAACTTTTTTCCTGGCTAATAGGTCAATTTTTTCCAAAGAATTCCAAGATGCTCCTTTTAGTTTGAAGTATTAGAATATATATTTTACAACACCATATAAGTATTTCACTTCACATTAGAGCAGGGAAATCTTGACCTAAGCAATAGCAAATATGTCTTAAACACGTTTGATTAAATAATAATCTCAGGCATTTAAGACTGCTACCACAGACCCTTACCTCTGATACAGGCAAACCCTACAAGGGTACCCTGTTGTGGTAAAAAAAAAAAAACAAAAAAGCACCAAACTGAGAAAAAGGAGTCCCTGTTTTATTACTAACTAGCTCTGTGGTCTTCTAGGCCCGAAGTTTCCCTGAGAAAGACAAATTAGAAAGATGAAATTCCCAGTAGCTCCTTAAAGCAGTATTATGAGGCCAAGAGAGCAAGGGAATGAGTTTAAGGTCCTTCTTTCAGTGAGATCCAACCTGCTTTGATCTGGGATTTTAAAACTGGGTATTCTACAATAAGTATGGAGGGAACAAAAAGTCTTTTGATGCTAAGAAAACTTAAAAACCTGTATTAGAAGACCTCTCTGTAGTAACCTCCAGCTCTAAAATATCAAAATTCTAAAATCATGATTACCACCCAGAGATGTTTAATTTGTGAGAAATGGAACTAATTTTTACTTCCTTCTAAATCTTTCCTTTTTGCTCATGATGCTCCTATTCATTTTATGCCCACATAGAAACAACCTGATATAATTAAAAATTTAACTAATGTAAGTCACTTTCATCTTAAATACACCAAAATGCCCAAATTAACTCTAGAATTCTTAAGAAAGGATTCTGAATGAAGGACAGGTGGAGTTACAGTAGTTGTCACTCAAATCGATCTCCTTCCAGACCCCCAAATTTCAAATTCTATTGTGGCTTCAGAGAACAATGGACCAATACCAGCTAACTATCTAGACTTTTATTTTCCTTTTTCTTTTTAGATAAATTGGTCAGAGCAAGAGGCAAAAGATGGCTTTCTTGTTTGGCACTATCAACAATATTAATCCCTGTTAATACTGCTCTTTTAAAGAATATCGCAGATGATCTCTAATATTCAAATTATATGAAAAATTAGTAAAGTTAAAAGTATACAAACCCTCTTAGGTTCGACAGTATGAGAAAAATATATTGTTGGTATAGAATTATCTTCAGCCCCTAAGGTATCATGGTCATTTTCATTATCACCACCATCATCATCATCTTCTTCTTCATCTTCATTATTGTGATAAGAATTTGAACCATTAATTGAACAGTTCCATTGACTATTCACTTGACCATTGAACAGTTCTGAATTTGTAACATTCTGATAACAATTGCTGGGAGTGAGAGAGTCCATTACTTGATTCATCATATTCACATTTATGTTCTGATCTTCCTTTTCCTCTTCAGAGGACGTATCTTCTCCATTTGCAATCAAAGTATCAGGCTGACTAGAAAAAGAAAATTAACAAGATCAAACAAACACACTAGAAATTTACATATTCTAATTTGCACTTAAGTTCAAAGGGTAAAAACTAAGGTTTTGCATAAGGTATTTTTAAACTAGATTTCTAGGCTAATAAAATGTTTTGAAATGAATTAATAAGTAATAGTTTCTATGCTAATTCTATATGTCATAGTTATTCAAACAAAAGTAGAATACAGTAGATTTTTTTTTAAATCTTTGCAAGGAGGATATTGGCCATATACAATAAAATACCATACAAATACAATCATAAATTTGTAAGAAATCACAGAGAATATGTTATCTTTATTTAAAGACCAGAAACTACAACCACAGAACTATAACATATTTCTTTCTCTTTCTATAATCAAAATATTTTATAAGCCTGTATTATTGTAATTTTAAAAAATAAAAGATTTCTACATATGTGCATGATTTATACACATATACTTCTCATGCTTGCTTCATTCTACAAAGGATTTGAGGACCTTATAAAAATAACAAAACCCAAAATGCAACAAACTGAAATAACATCACGCAAAAGTAGAAAAAGAATCGTGACCAAGAAAATCATAAGATTAAAAACTGATTTACAAAAATTAAACAGTATCAGTTAATCAAAAAGACCTAAGTATAGGTGAGATATGGTAGTGAAAAAAATATCCTTTGTGCTTCATGTCTTATTTTTCACAGTAACTAATTCTGCATATCACTTAAGCAAAATAATATAGGAACTTCTATAGTAACAGTTTTCATTGAGCACTCTGATAATTCTGAGTGAGTGCTAATATGTATTTCAAATGGCAATTTGGTAAAGTTTTTCATATCTATAACTACTTGACCAGATTACAAATTACCTGCTCAATAAGCAGAAAAGTTTGCAAAGGAAAGCAAGGATAAATATTTTACAGCAACAAACTTAAACTGAATGCACATATTTTTTTTAACAAGTCATTCAAACATACAGCATTATCTTGACTACAGTATAAAAACAACTCATTTAAAATATAATATATAAAGCATCCATAATTATTTAAAGTGAAGTATCTGGTATATCTTACTTTATTATACAAAATAGGGCTGAAACCTTATAATAAAAAATAGGAATATTGATTTTGTGTATTTCTGTACACACACATGCACTGACATGTGCATGAACACACGGCCTTAAAAGAAAATATTCTAGAGAATATTTATTTTAGGGTGGTAGCGTTATTGATATTTTAGTATAGCATGCTTTTCTGTATTTTCTTCAATCAGCACATATTTTATAAGGAAATGTGTGTAAGGAACTTTGTCATTAGGTACCTATCAATATCAATTTCACCCAGCAATTCTTCTTGTCTCTCTAATTCTTCAAGTCGATCCCACAGCTCCTTATCAGCAAGCAGATCCTTGGATTTTAGATCATTTGAGAATTCTGCTTCAAAAATACCTGAAGTTTTTGGTTTGGAGTGAGGTTTATGAGCAACTCGGTGTTTTGCTATTTAAAAAAAAAAAAAAAAGGCTGTTTATTAAAAGCCAATTTTTAAAAGGCGCAAACCTAGACTTAATAAGATTTTCTCTTGGGGTGAGGGGTTGTTGAGAAAGAGGGGGACATGATTTTTAAGCCAAACAGTAGACCTCCAAGGATGTATGTCTCCTTAGAATCTTGCTACTTAAGAGTGTAGTCCAAGGACCAGCAGTACTGGCATCCCTGGAGAACATTTCAGAAGTATAGACTCTCAGG